>NC_057811.1:238620357-238766087 GCF_018294505.1 Triticum aestivum | reverse complement strand
TGAGCTGCCTAAGGTTATTTTCTTCTTTGCCGATCTCGATTGTGGTTTTTCATCTAAGTATGTGGTGATGAATAATGCAAAATTTTATTAGCTTCGATGCCATGCTATACATGGTGGTTTAAATAACTTGTGTTTCTCATACTGGAAAGTAATTCAGAATTTGTTTCTGTTTCAATTAGAGCCTTGATGCAGACAAGGATTGTGTGGTTGTACATGTCACTCGCTATGAGGCGGATGACCTGAATATACGCACTGGGAAAACAGAGTTCTGAGGCTGTTGGATCCTGGAAGCCATTTGCGCTTATACCGATGTCGAGTTGTATTCCAGCCTCACTGTTGTCAGGCGTGTTGTCCAGGGTGTACTGAGGCACAAGAAGTTCAAAGCTACTCCTTCGTTTGTGAGGCATACTGTTCTTGTCAATCTTACGCTGGAAGATGACGTGGCATGCCTCCACAAACAAGTTTATGAGTAGCAAGGCCACAAGGTTATCTTCATGAAGGTTCACAGGATTGAGCTGCTACCGGACGTCCTCGATGATGTTCATGGCAAGGTCCATCTTGTGTCCAGCCCAAATTAGATCGATGCATGAAATAGTTGCCCCAGCTAGTGTTTAATACTAGTTTGGATTGTGTCTACTTATCCGAACCTTGCCTATTATCAGGCCCTCTGGGGCTAGTACTCTGTTTGAATCCGTCCATGGGAACTGCTGCTACTTTTGTGTGCCCGTGAATCATGTGAGAACCATCGTAATTGTTGCCCAAACAGATGCGTCCTCACTAGTTTTTTCATGAATATGGCATGGTAAGACATAAGTTGTCACGGTTTATCATACGAGCAGTGTGTGTTTGATGAACTAGAGTACTCGTTCGAGAAATGTGCTTCCCCACTTGCCGGGAGTACGTATACATAAGTACTTGTAAACACTGTTGGTGCTACCCCACTTGTAAGCAGTTGTGCAAAACACAGCACGTTGGCTCAGCTCGCTTGAACACTAGGCTATCGACCAGCTAACAATCAAATAATCTGATGTCAGACATATAAGAAACTACGTATCTTGTTACAGTGGTTCATGCAGTTAACTGAGCCCACAATGTAAATTCCAAACGTTCACACGCTCCAGCGTACATGTGGAACACTCACATTAAACTCGGCTTCATAAAAAACTTGAAAAGCATAAGTTAAGCAATTTTATACATCTCAATGATTCATAGAACATAACAAACATATACTAGTTCACAGCAAAAGATAAAGTTGTGAGAAGGTTTACAAATCAGGAAAAACAAACAAGGCTTCTCTGAGCAAAGGGCCTCCCGGCAAGCTTAAATTTCCTGGAGTTCACTCTGGTTTTTTCTTGTTACCACCATCCAGGGTTAGGTTCTCTCATTCCAGAATAACCAATTATAATTGTGTTCTCAGCTGGAATGCTGAACTGAACCATGTAGTGTACTGACCAGCTGAAATTCTTGTGCATTCCACTAAATTTAAGCACATCTATTTGCATAAATAAGCAGACCACAATGCCTCTTGTCCGCGCACCTGTCCCAAAAACCTCCGTGCAGTCGTGCCAGCTAGTCCTCGGTCTATGGATGAACTGGAAGAAAGTGCATTCCGAACTAGGATACAGTTGTTTTCACTCGTCTCTGCACTGCAATCAGGAAGTAAAACATATGAATCAGCTTCTTTTAGATTGCGTTGGTCATTCTACCTAGTTAGAACCAATGTAGGAATACCTGGAACACTGGTTGTTAGAGGACGACAGCTAGGAATAGCCATCTCATTTTGTGCAGTTGTACTAAAACTGAGGTGTGTACTTTTGATTGCGCAGATAGAAATGATATAGAGACAGACATCCCTGTTTGCGCAAATACGAAATATGGTTATTTAAACAGTGAAAGATATTTGAAGTGGCGTATGATTAACAGCAGCATCTATTGTGTTATAATTGGCACTAGATTGACAATATGAAAGTGCCCTTAAGTAAGTAGCATCACATCAACACTGCCACTAGATTAACATGCAGAACAATAACATTAGTATTACTATCATGAGAGTAGCACATGGTCAGGAAATGTGCAATCAAATTTGTGCAATTCCACTGGGATGAAGCAATGTTAGCGGTGTGAGATTTAAGTGTAACTGCAAAAACACAATTCATGGGAAATAAAGCAAGACGGAAGCACTTCATAAAATCGTGGTGGCATTGCTTCAATTTATCGACAACACTAGACCATTACTTATAGTGACATTAGGTGGCATTGCTTAATGCTTTATCTGAATTTACATTAATGGTAGCGATATGGGCGTATGGACAGCAGGGGCATAAAGTGGTGAGGCAGATGTGGTTGCCGAGAGCAGCAAACACTCAGGCAACATGTCTGCATTTGTCCCATTTTTTATCTCCTCGGCGACATTTTCCTATGTGAGCACTGGAAATCTAGACCTGCTCATTCTCATTTGCCTTGTCCCCCAACACCCCTCACTTTCTTTCCTTTTTCAATCAAGAGACAGGTCCACTTGCCCCCACCCTTCGCCATCCACCATGCTTTCTTCGCCTTTTCAACAAATTGACCGGTTGGGTAGCCAGTATCTACTACTTTCCCCTGTTTCCTCTTAGAACCAAGTCCTAGATTCATGCTACAGCTTTCCCAGTTTGTTCCCTGTTTGAACCAACTCTTAGATTCGACTGAATGAACTAGCTTTACCTCTAATAATAGTAAAAGTCTGGGTGGCTTTGGAACAGCCGACGGAAGTAGAAAAAGATCCACACGTAGCCACGTGGGGAGCTGGGCAGTAGAGCAAGGCAGGTTTCGAAGGAATATATACCGGAGGGTCGTCGGCATGTGGCAAAGACGGCGTCGGGAGGCCGCATCTTGGCCACAATACCGCAGGGAGGAAGAAGGGGTTGCAGGCCCTCCCGAGCCGGCGCGGCTGCCGATCGGGACACGCGGGCAGCCATTGGTCTCCTCCCTCGCCGCCGACGACAGCGTGAACGATGCACCTACACCCCTGCCCCGGTCGAGGTGGTCTGGCCGGATTTGTGACCAGCCGTGAGCAGAGAGAGAGTGTGGTCACCTATGTCTTTCTTAGATCTGGAGAGCATGAGACAGTGAAAGAGAGGAACCCTAGTAAAGCAAGCGCTATATATAATGGAGTGATTGTGTTGTACCAGCTTAAAAAAATGCGCTCCTACGTGTACCCGCGAGTGGGTGTGAGAGAACTAGTGCGTGCGTGCACCGCTTCTTTTCGTGAGAGTACAATATACTATGCCCAAAGAACGTTCGCCACAAGAGTAATAGTATAAGTGTGTGACGTGTGAGCTAAAATAAAAGGTGCGCGACGTCTTTTGTTTTTTAGAAGTTCTGAGGGTAGGGTGTGAAGAGCACATATGTGTGTGACGTCTACCTGCAGATAGACGGTGGGTGCGAGAGGACTCGGGAGAGTCGTGACTCGTGAGGGTGCGTGTGTGCATGAGAGAGAGGGGGCACGTATCAATGCAATGCATGTGTGTGTAAATCATTATCTGACAAACATTCGCCACAAGCCGTTTCCTGACGAACACCGTAAGAATCGTCAGATCGGCATCCGACAGTGTCAGTTTTGCCATGTCATTTACCGAGTTTTCCTGTACCAAAATGCACATATAGAATACCCAGTATATATCATTTCATTCATCTTCGAGAGGTAACTATAAATATGGAGGAGGAGTCTACAAAAAAGACCGCCGTATCACCTGCAGCAATTTCAACCATCCTTTGGTGTGGAGGAATATCATAGGAACTCTATATGATATGATTTTTATAGTATTTTTTCCTTTAGGGCCAATTGGTTCATAGGAATAGATTCATATACTCCACATTTCAAAGGAAATAAACATGAAATCATTTTTATAGCTTTAGAGCCACTTGGTTCATATGAATGGATTCCTATACTCCCGTAATTTCAAAGGAAAATAAACATTAGCGTATATTCAATAGAAACGTTCCTATGATGTGAACCAAATGACATCTCTTTTCTAATCCCTCCTCATAGGAATTGAGATACATGTCATCTCTAGATTCAATAGAGAAGTTCCTATGATGTGAACCAAATGACATCTCTTTTCCAATCCCTACTCATGGGAACTGAGATATATGTCATCACTTTCCCTACAACTTCCATGTATATATCTTCTGTTCCTAAATAGCTAGTACAACCCACTAGTAGCTTTTTTCCTAGACATGCAACTATGGCACAAGAACACGTCATGCATGCAAGTCATAAATCACATTGTTTTTTCTACTCTATGCATGCAAGCACCACATCATCAATTCGTGCATGTTACTCATAAGTTATTTCTTGCATTAAATTTTGCATTGATAATGTATGTGCTGGTCACGTGCACACATATGTAGTTCAAATTCACATTTTTGTTAGAAATGCCATTCTTTTAACTGCAATTCATTTTTTCTCTTTGTACTCCCTCTGTCTAGGTGTGTAAGTCATCTTCCGAAAACCAAATAATCCCAAAACACTTTGGCACGGTACATTAACTCCCTCCTCGTTTCTTGTTTCGTGACTTATCAACCAATAAGAGATGTGGGTCGTGCATGCTTTCCCAAAACACAAGCACTTCTCCTTTATTCTAGAATCTTCTGTATCATAATTGCCTAAACTTTTTTTTCTAAATGAATTACCATTATTTGTTTTTTTACTTTATGCTTTACAATGCACAATCCCATGAATCTTAACCTTTTTATAAAACTAATTGATTTTGAATGAGCTTAACTATAAGAACTAGACGAACATCTACATCATGCATATATGACTCAAAGCTTTACATGCTATAGTGTGTATTTATTCATAATTTGGTTTCCAAATCTCATGCGTTCAATGCATGTACCTTACTAGTTTTGAGTAGAGTAGCAAATTTCACGCGACCGCGGGTATATCAAAATGCAGGGCCCATGCATCATTGCCTTTCGGTCGAACCTACGTCCACAATTTTTTGTACGTATATCTCCACTGGTCCCCGAACCCAAAAAGCTTCCTCGTTCCCGTAAAACCAAGCGGCCCACACATATTAAGGCGTCGACTTGAACTCAATCCCTCTCCCATTTACTACGATGTGGCCCCGCACGCCGTAGTACTCCTACAAACCCTACCGCCGCACAGATCTTTGGTTTTCTTCAAGAGGACGAGGGAGAAGCGGATTTGTAGTGGAGGTGCTTTAAAAAAAGGATTTGTAGTGGAGGCCCCTACCCTAGGGTGCCCTAGGTAGCTTCCGCACGCATCATGGGTTTTCTCTTTTCTTTATGCTCTTGCGCCCTAGAGTGAATGATGGTTGCTTCATCCGTCCAGCTTAATGCGGGAAAGGTGGGGCTTTGTGATTTGACCCCTCATCGCTCATTTACTACTACTGCGGCGCTACGACCGGGGTGCCTCCAAGTCCAACCGCTGGTCCGAACTGTAATTTGGTGCATCGCACGTGGAACAAGATGGTGGATGAGCCACATGTCAGCAAAGGGGTCCTGTTAAGTCTCTCACCATTTCGTGTGCGGACTGACCCTGCTTGAGTTGCTACGCCAACACGATAGGAGCATCCTACCACTTGGTTTTGCTCCTCGGTGAATCCCGACTATATTGATCTAAAAAGATACGTATTGTACTACCCTCTCCGTCTTGGTTTATAGTTCTCTCAGTTTCTCCTCCTTCTTGGTCACGATGCACAACCTAAGATGGCTTATTCACCTAGACAAAGGGAGTACTGTTCATCACCTATACACTACTGGAATCAACTTCTTTGCCGTCCGCCATGGCAGACGGCAAAGGCATGGATCACGGACGGCAAACTTCTTTGCCGTCCGCCAGCAGACGGCAAACTGTCCGTCTGAACACGTGCCAGCAAAGGCCTTCTTTGTCATCCACTTCCCGGAAACGGACCGCAAAGGATTGTGCCGTGCGCCATCCGAGGCCAGCAGACGGCAAAGACAACGGACGGCAGTGCGGTGGCGTGAGAGCCGTTAGGGGGTTAACGGCGCTCTTTGCCGTCTGCCAGCGGACGACAAAGAGTCAAAGCTCTTTGCCATCCGCTGACAGATGGCAAAGAGCTCAGCTAGGCAGTACTGGGAAGCTGCCACGTGGCCAGCTATGCCGTCCGCCAGCGGACGGCAACGTGATTTGAATCTTTGCCGTCTGCTGGCAGATGGCAAAGTGATCAAATAGGCAGCCAGTGTTCCCAGGTTTTACAGGTAGCTGCCACGTGTCCTCTTTGTCGTCTGCTAGCAGACGGGGAAGCTCTTTGCCGTCTGCTAGCTGACGGCAAACAAGCTACATATCCCCTGTTTTTATTTGAATCCATTTAATTTCACAGGAATTCACACACAGATATACATATTTTTTTTTCACATGCACAGCAGACATATAATGTATCCAACACATAGCTCCATCCATGACAACATACATACATAATAAGAAACAGAGTTCCATCCATACATATTACAGTTACATCACAATGTTCATCCAACACATTGTTCCATGCATCCATATAACAAGTTCCACATTTTTCATCGATACAAACGAAAAAAAGAAAAGGGAAGAAAGCACTCCATCCATGCAAGCTTCCATATGGTGAATTAAATCTACAAAATGGGAAACAAGAAAGTTAGAAGAAGAAGACTAGAATCAGAAGAAGAAGAAGAAAATGAAGAAGAAGAAGTAAGCATACTTAGGTTAAATAAGAAGAAAATGCCATTTTTAGCTTACCTAGCTAATTATGCCATTTTTGACCTAACTAAGCATATTATGCCATTTTTGATATAACTTAGAGCTAACTTCTTCTTCTTCTTCTTCTTCTTCTTCTTCTTCTGCTTCTTCTTCTTCTGCTTCTTCTTCTTCTTCTTCTTCTTCTTCTTCTTCTTCTTTTCTTCCTATTCCTTCTTTCCTTCCTCTTCCTTGATTTTCTTCATCTTATTATGTCATTTGTGGACTAAATAGGCTAAATTATGTCATAAATGGACTAAATAGGATAAATAAGAAGAAAAATGCCATTTTTGAGCTTACCTAGCTAATTATGCCATTTTTGACCTAACTAAGCATATTATGCCTTTTTGATATAACTTAGAGCTAACTTCATTTTGGAGAAGAAGAAGAAGAAGAAAACTAGAAGAAGAAGAAGAAGAAGAAGAAGAAGGAGGAGGAGAAGAAGAAGACTAGAAGAAGAAGGAGAAGAAGAAGAACACTAGGAGAAGAAGAAGAAGACTAGAAGAAGAAGATCTTCTTCTTCTAGTCTTCTTCTTCTTCTCTTTCTTCTTCTTCTTCTTCTTCGTCTTCTTTTCTTCCTATTCCTTCTTTCCTTCCTATTCCTTGATTTTCTTCATCTTATTATGTCATTTGTGGACTAAATAGGCTAAATTATGTCATAAATGGACTAAACACGCTAAATAAGAAGAAAAATACCGTTATCACCGAGGTGTAGGAATGGTCGGGGCTGCGTCAGTGCCAGGCGGAGGTGAAGGACCGGTCGGGGTTCCGGCATTGGCAGAAGGAGTGGTCGATGCTTGTCGGGAGCCATGCTGCACCAAAGACCATTTCCAATAATGTCTCATTAGCAAGTTTGCAAACTGAAATGTGAATAGTAGTAAGCAACGACCATTCAAGTCAAACTCACCGTGGTCGCCGGAGCAATCTGGGGCCTCGGCGGAGGGGACTGGCCGTTTTTCTCGCACATGGTCTACACATTTGGTTCTCACGAGTCAGTCATATTAGATAGTAATGCGAACATTACGTGCATGATTGGGCGCACGAGAAACGTACCACGATGAGCTCGTATAGGCCCCGGTTAGTGTTGTCGTTCCGGTTCCTCTCCTCCTCCAACAGCTTAGCCGTCCTCTCCTCCATCTCCCTCTCCCTCTCCGCCGCCTCCCTTTGTGCCTCCTCCACAAGCTCCTTCATCTTCAATCTCTCTTTCTCAACAATAGCCTGCAACACACCACTCCTCGTTAGCATTGTAATCATCGACGGACGCACACACAATGTAATGGAGGAAAGGTGAGAGAGTCCGTATAACTAACCGCCATGGCGATCTCCGCGGGCCGTGCACGAGGCGTTATCTCAGGATCAGAGCTACTCAGGCGCTTCTTGATCTGCGGGAGAGTCTTAGGACAATGTATCAGTCCATCACCAATGGCTAGAGAGCCATGGGACCTCCCGCCACCAGATATCATCACTAGCTCTGTATCAAAAGGATCCTGGATCAGGTTAAAGTCCTCCCCTTTCCTTGCCTTCCCCTCGTGTCTGTACTTCACAAGCTTGTGGCGGGAGGTCTTGTTGGTGAAGCTCTCTGGATCATTTAGGTCAGACTCCGTGAATGGCTTGTCCTTCTTGTGCGGGGCCATATGGGCCATGCCATAGAGGTCGAACAGACCTGGCACAGGCTTCTTGTGGTGGTGTGCCTGAGAGAGAGGAACAAAATATTAGTTAAGGGCTGAAGCTAGCATGAAGAATGATATTGCTATGTAAATATGTCATTTTGGAGCTAAGAAAGGTTATTATGTCATTTTCGAGGAAAATAAGCTAAGTTTAGGTCATTTTCGAGATTAGTTTAGGTCGTTATTGAGCTATCGAAGGTAGTTATGCCATTTTTTAACTAACTAAAGCATATTAAGTCATTTTATAGAGCTATCTAAGGTTATTATGTCATTTTAGAGCTAAATATGTCATAAATGAACTATCCAAGGTAGTTATGCCATTTTTGAACTAACTAAGCATATTAATTAAGTCATTTTGGAAGGAATAAATGCTAGCATGAAGAATGAATTGCATGAATCATGTAGCAAACCACATACCCAGTTTTCCCCGTACTCAAACAGGTTGGAGCTCCCTTGATGGTGTGGCACACCTTCCATTTGGTCGCGCTTATCCCTAGCCCTTTGGTGTTCGACTTTCCATTGGGTAGACCACCACGCATCCACCAACGCCTCCCAACAGTCCATCTTATCCACACACCATCTCGGGGGCACCTAAGTGAGTCAAGAGAAATTTCAGCGCTCCGCCTATGAATCAAATCAAGAAAACTAAGTTCAAGGCCTTAAGAATAGGTAATTACCTGCATGTACTTCTCCTTACTCAGAAACTTGCCGCGACACTTCTGCTTGCCCCTCCTATTACCCTTCGAGGCGTAGTAGTCTCGAACGGCCTGCACCAGAGCCTCGTGCCTTAAGTTCTGAAGTAGGCGCTTGCACTCGCTTTCGACAACCATACACGCGGCCTCCTGCTCTCCCTCTGAAACCCTGTAGAAGGTCTGCAATCAAACAAAACAACACTGATTAGTACAATCACTAGGTAGTGTTGATTTTTAATTCCGTAAAGGAGAAATTACCCAAAACCGACGGAACACAATGTCAGCCACCGTCTCGCACAAGACACCGTTGACCCTCTCCTCTGGCGGGGCCGGGGCAACCGAGTACAGCTCCCAGGTCAGTGCTAGCTGTGGAACCTGACCCTCACCGGGCAACGTGACCCACCCAGTGAAGTGCTGCCGGCAAAGCACACCAAGGACCTGGTTGGGCCTACGGGCACCACGGGGGCATACCCAGCCCCTGCAGTATGACAAGGCCAACGCATTAGATATTAATTTGAAGGAACATGAAGGCAAAAGGTGAAAAAAATAGTAAATGCACTTACTTCAACCCTTTAGGCGCAATTAACCACCTCTGGTCGGGGGTCGTCGGCACGGGCGGGAGCTTTGTACAGCCACGCTTGTAGACCTTCTTGCCCTTCTCAACCAGCTCATCGTCGCTATAGCTATCATCTGAAAAGGTTTCCTCGCTACCATCCTCCGGGCCACTAGCCTCCGGAGTCTCGTGGGCGACTTCTGGGACGAAGACCCCGTGACCGGAGTCTTCTGAGATAAAGACTCTGGGACTGGACTCACGTGGGGCGAAGGATCGGCGACCCGAGTTTGGTGGGGGGAAGGATCAGCGACCGGAGGCTCATGGACCGGAGTCCGAGACGGGTCCATGTCAGACGGAGCACTCCTGTGGTCGGGTGAATCAGCTGAGGGTGGCGGCGAGGAAGGCGTAATAGCCTTCCTACCTCTCCCGCTGCCACGTCCACCTCTAGAAGGCTTCTTCATCCTCCCCCGACCTCTCCCAGCCGAAGAAGATGCACCCGCTGCAGTTGTCTGCATACTTTCTAGCAGCGCTCTCCGGAGGGCTGGGCTGGAATAATGGAACCACCCCTCCCAGTAGCGCTCGCAGGAGGATCGGGGCGCTCTGGACCCTTGCCCACCATCCTGTCAACACCTGCATAGACAAAAAGTAATCGAAAGTAGTACAACATAAAAAATTTGGATACCTGACATGAACATAATAATATGTATATAATTGTGTATCATAATCATGAGCATAATAAAAATACACCCGATCAACACAAATATATATGGGGTCGGGGTGTGGTGTCAGGGTGTCGGGGTTGGGGGTAAGGGTGGGTGTGGTGTCAGGGTGTCGCTGGTCAGGGTGTCAGGTGTCAGTGGTCGGGGTCGGGGTGTGGTGTCAGGATGTCGGGGTGTCGGGGTCGGGGTGTCGTGTCGGGGTCGGGGTGTCGGGGTGTTGGGCTCGGGGTCGGGGTCGGGTGTGGTGTCAGGGTGTCGGTTGGTCGAGGGTCAGGGTCGGGGTGTGGTGTCTGGGTGTCGAGGGTCGGGGTCGGGGTGTCGTGCCGAGGTGTCGATCGGGTGTCGGGGGTCGGGTCGGGGTCGGGGTCTCTTTTTTCCTTTTCTTCTTCTCTTCTTCTTCTCCTCCTCATCTCCTCTTTCTTCTTCTTCTTCTTCTTCTTCTTCTTATCCTCCTCTCCCTTTTCTTCTTCTTCTTCTACTTCTTCTTCTTCTTCTTCTTCTTCTTCTTCTTCTTCTTCTTCTTCTTTCTCCTACTCCTCCTCCTCCTCCTCGTCTTCTTCTTCTTCTTCTCCTTTTTCCTCTTCTTCTTCTTTTCTTCTTTCTTCTTCTCCCTCCTCCTTCTACTTCTTCTTCTAAACTAAAACTAAAACTAATCTAAAATAAACTAAACTAAAATAAACTAAAACTAAAAATAATCTAAAATAAACTAAACTAAACTAAACTAATACTAAAACTAATCTAAAATAAACTAAACTAAAACTAAAATAAACTAAAACTATAACTAAAATAGAAACTAAACTAAAAGAAACAAAAAGAAACTAATTACGGAAAAAAAGGGGGAGGAGCTCACCTGGTGGAGGGGGAGGCCGGACGGCTGCGGTGGCCGCTGGAGGAGGCAGCGACCCGGTGGAGGGGGAGGCCGGACGGCCGCGGCGGGATGGGGCGGGGACGGCCACGGCGCGGCTACCCAACGTGGAAGAGGCGGCGGGGCCGCGGTGGAGGTCGGGGAGGGGTGCGGGGCGGCCGGCTACGCTGGACGTGGTCGACGGCGGCGGCGCGGGCCGGTGTGGGTGGGGGATGGCGACGGAGGGGAGGGGCGGGGCGACGTGGAAGGGGCGGCGGGGGTGCGGTGGAGGTCAGGGGGCCGCAGGGGAGGGGTGCGGGGCGGCGAGGCTGCCGGCTACGGCAGACGGGGTCGGCGGCGGCGCGGGTGTGGGTGGGGAGGAATGAGAGAGTGGAGAGAAGAGAGGGGGGCGGGACGGTCGTTAACGTACCCGCCTCTTTGCCGTCGGCCAACAGTCGGCAAAGCTTCTTTGCCGTCCGCTTGCGGACGGGAAAGAGGTGGGGCCGGTGGGCTTCAGTTGGTTAAACAATAACTGGACCCACCCACCTCTTTGCTGTCTGCTAGCGGACGGCAAAGATTCTTTGCCACCAGCCAGCGGACGGCAAAGAACTGGCTGATGGCAAAGACTTCGTTTGCCATCAGCCACATCTTTGCCGTCCGTTTTCTTGTGGCTGACGGCAAAGACCTTCTTTGCCGTCAGCAAGCGGACGGCAAAGAGAGGGCAGACGGCAAATAAGCTAATTCCAGTAGTGATATAGCCAGTTAAATTCTCAACCTAGAACGATGTGCATGCCCTGTAAACCGATACGGAGGAAGTAGTAAAAATAATGGTTGCTTCGTCCGTTTGGGAAGGTGCGGCATTGTGATTTGACGTCTCATTGCTCATTACTACTACTCGGGCGGTACGACTGGGGTGCATCCCCCTGCTGTTCTGCATTGTTAGTTGGTGCATGACACGTCGACCCGGTTGCTATATATCCCACATGTCGGCGGGAGGAAGTATAGAATTCATGAAAGCGAGCGTCGACGGAGGAGTACAAGACACGGCTTGGTTTTTGCTGCTTCGCGCGATCCATCGATACAAACCCGGACTAAAAAAGGCGAGGGCTGGTCTTTTCCCACGCGGCAGGCACGGGAGTTTGACATAGTCTGTTCGAGGCTACGAAGCAGGAAGGGAAACTAGCAAATAAAGGTTGAGCGACTTAGTTTTGGGAAAATATAATTTTACGGAGTACGTACCTAGTATGGAGGTAGTATACTACTTACTACTCCCTCCTTTCGGGTTTATAGGGCTCGTCTAAAAAATTCGTTTTTCCGTTGTATAAGTCTCAATTCTACTAGTAGTAGTAGTACCATCACATGTTGGATTTCGAGGTGCGTTAAATCACCCGATGCAAGCATTGTCAAGAGAGAACTCACCAATGCATGTAGAAGTTCATGGAAATTTAGTGGTCATGCATGCATTCGTTCTAATTAATGCCTCGGTAAACATAACTTCTTGAGAAAAACGAGCGTACATTACTTGTGCAAACTAAGAAATTAATTCCACCACTCATCGTCTACCTTGGTTGGAGAGATTTTGAAATTGAGCCATAAATTGGAAAGGAGGGAGTAGTAACATAGCCTAGGGTAGCTTGCTGCACCACGGACTCCAAGGAAATTGTTGTAGTAGTACTACTCCTATATACTACTCCAAGGAAATTGAGCCATAAACTGGAAAGGAGGGAGTACTACTAAAGGACATATATTCCAAACAATATGATAGTCTGTCTAACCAAGGTAGGGACAAGGAGTAAACGGAGGGACTAGTAAAATTTTCTCCTCGTCCTGCAAGGCACCGCGCGCGCGGGCGAGGGAGCGGGCGTAAGGCTTAGTACTACTACCTCCGTCCTGGTTTATAGGTCACCTTTGTAGTTCGTGCCAAATTTTTACCAAATATTTAGCTAACAAAATGTTAATGCATGTCAACAAAAATTATATCGTTGGATTCATATTTCAACATAGTTTTCAATGATATAATTTTTGGTAACATGCACGAACGTTTTGTTAGTTCAATCTATAGTCAAAATTTGACACAATATACAATGGGGACCAATAAACCAATATACAATGGGTAGTACTCCCTCCGTCTAGGTGTGTAAGTCATCTTAGGTTCCGCACCGTGACCAAGGTGGAGGGGAAAACGAGAGAAATTAATGTTATTTTGCTAATTAATATCATTGCATGCAATGAACTAACCACTTCATGTCGTGTTTGGTAGTCTCAAGTCATTTGAAGCATGCATGGCCCACATCTCTTATTGGTTGATATGTCACGAAACAAGAAATGAGATGAGAGTTAATGTACCGCGCCTAAGTGTTTTGGGATTATTTGGTTTTCGTAAGATGACTTACACACCTAGGCGGAGGGAGTAGTAAACAAGCTTCACCTCGTCCTGCGAGCCACCGCGCCCGTGGGCGGGGGAGACGGCGTAGTAAGCAAGCTTCTCCTCGTTCTGCGAGTTGAAGGGACACATCAAAAGTAATACGTACAGAGCATCTCGAGTGTATAGAACCTTGCCTCTAAGGTAGGCCCCACATGGTTTGCCTCTTTTTTAACATAACGCGTCAAGTCGCAATTTGTTTGTTCACCCGTGGTAGATGATCCTCCATCAAGTGGACAACCAGTACACGTGTCAAATTACCACGTGGGTTGCCTTTTTGTACAGAAAAGAGCTCCACCGTGTACCCGCGCGGATGTGGTTGGGAAAGAGACGGGAGTACGTGCGCCGTGCATGCACCTCTTCTCTTCGTGCACGTCCCCCACCTACGTGGGTGTGTGAGAGAGAGATACAAACCTAGATATAATGCGCCGTCCATCCCCATGCCTCCGCCCAGTCCGACCACCAGTCACCACCACGCCCCACTCCTCCTCACCTTATCTCTCATCTTTCTCGAGACTAGCAATGTGCCCGTGCGTTGCAACGGATCCAAAGTAGAATAGTACTTGTTCACAAACTTGAAAGAAAACACTCTTGTTTTGATATACATATATACCCCTAAAAATATATTACATTTCACTCAAAATATATTTCTCAGGTTGTTTTGATGAGGCGAGGGAGGGACATGGTTGCTTTCAAGATAATAAGGGGTTTTCTTCAAATTGGAGCAGAGAAGTGGGCTATTGTTGCAAAAATGCCACAACTTACCTCGCAGCCATTAGATGTAGATCTAATGGTCAGAAATGACGGATGGCAGACACACCATCATCACCAACTGAGTCTTTTATAGGAGTAGAGATATCATTTTTTTGATGAAATTCTCGAGATACCACTTTTCCGATAAAATTCTCGAGATATCATTAGTTTTTACACATGGGATTACTCCTGCATGGGTCAATCACAACAGGTGTTTTGTAAAAAAATGCATCTTGATGTTCCCTGCAATGCACGGGCATCTTGGTAGTCCATGAAAGCAACACATGGCAAAATTTCACGGTGAATTTGAGGGATTTGAATCTGCTGGGAGGGGCTGTTTGGATTTTGCCCGGGGTAGCCAAAATATTGCCGACCCTTTTGTCCACCGGTGCCTTTGCCACCGATGAACGAGGAATGGCTCGGGTGCTCATGCATCCTCCAGCGCGCATGTTGGACACGAGCTCGCACGAGCTATGCTTTTTTGTCCCACCACGCCGCCCGAGCCGGACGCAGACCGACTGGCGACCCGCATATTATGTCATCCAACTGTAGCCGCACACATTCTGACTGCAACTCAACCAACCGGACGAAACTCATGCAAACACGGCGATATTTCTCATAAACAATGATGGAATTCATATAAAATACCGGATTTTCATACAGACATGACGTATTTCAGTACATTCAAATCAACTAAGTGGTGCTAGTTCTGGATAGCACAGGTATATAATACCTGGCCTAAATGGTTGCCCGCTGATCCATTTGTGTTCCTCATGTCCAGCAGCACGATCACCGGACTGCTGGGAGCCCCGGAGGTATATGCTTCAGCGCAAAGGACGGCTCGCTTCCCCACTGCCGAAGCCGAAGATGATGGTGGAGTGGGGCTTCTCCGCTTCCGTGGAGCCCATGCGGGGTCGACGAAGGTCCTCGCAACAAAATGATCTGGCAAGACACCTGCTGTGTACGCCGGTATCGCCTCCGCGGTGGCCTTCATGGGACCCAAGCCGCGGCGGCCTCCCCTGTTCTACTTCTCCTCGATGATGGCGGCAGATGCGAAGGCGCTGGCCATCGACTCGTCGCTCTCCGTGCACCCGGCTTCTGTCTCTGCTTGCATGGCGCGGCCACCGGCGTGGGAATCTCGGCCACAGAAACGGGAGACGCGGTCGCAGACACGGGAGGCGCAGTATGAGGCGGCAGCGTGGACGGTAGCGACGACGCCCGTGCGCCGCTCCTCGTCGAGCTGGCCTGGAGCAGCGAGTTGCTGAACCACGCGCCGGCTTGAGGCGGCAACTGGCTCCGTCGGGCGAGGGGAGGGAGGTGGATCAGCGAGCTGCATAACTTGTATCCGGTGGGCTCGGCGGGCCACCCAGCCGGCTTGGATGCGGGATAACTACTCTTCGTAAGGCATTGTAAGGGTGGACAAAATGGTGAAGGAGGAGATAGGGGAGCGGCGGAGGGGTGCGATTCTTGGCCGGCGTTTGGCCTCGTTTAAATAGGAGATTAAATAGACGGCGGACGGGAGGAACTCTGTTGGCGATTCATTTAATGTCGGCCCGGTCATGAACAGACGTGTGTCCAGAGTGGGTTTCTCGGCTTCCACACGGGTTTCATGGAGGCGTTTGAATGCGACAAGGAGGCGTGTTTAGCTGGGCGTGCATCAAGTGGCGCCCGCGACTCAGACGTATGACACCACACCGTTCTTCCACTGACGTGTGGGCTCTTTGGGTACATGGCCTGCATGTCAGTGACCCAACGCAGGCAGCACACGGCAGAGGAACTTTTGGTGGGCCAGGGCGGTCAGAAGTGAGCATTTCATAAACCGATGATTGCTCATTGAGTGTGATGTCATCTATTTCATCTAGATAAGCCTACTATATAATGTAAGAGAATTTAAAATTTTCATATATACGTTGATAGCCCGTTCGATACGTTGTGATTCATAAAGACCGCTGGAACTCAATGTTCTGCTTATCACAGACAAGATTGATTAAACCTTGCAAAAAAAGATAAGATTGATTAATACCCGTAACAATCCATGTCCTTAACAAAGGGTGCATGCACGTATAGGTTGAGCGTGTGTCTTGCGTCGTGTGCGGTGTCGCCGGTGTGCATGCAGGCGTGCGAGTGTTGCGTGCATGTGTATGTTTCAGTGTTGCATGCATGTGTGCGTACGCGCGTGTGTTCGTGAGTGCATGTGTACGTGTCAGTGTTGCACGCCTGCATGCGTGCGTGTGTTTGTTATGTGTACGTGTCAGTGTTGCACGCCTGCATGCGTGCGTCTGTTCGTGCGAGTGTTGCGTGCGTGCATGTGTACGTGCGGGATGAGGCTACATGTCAGTCGACTGACTTTTTCATCTCTGGTCAGTAGATTTTCCAGCCGTTGGATACGAAATCAAGGGCTTGTAGTTTATCTTCAACCTCCACCCCCTGAGCCGCCAGCTACTGCCGGCCGCCGCCGGCCGCGGCCGGCCCGCGCAGCCACGCCACCCCGCCCGCCTCGAAACCACTCCCCACCGTCGGTCCGCCGCTGCCCTGGCCATCCCTCTAGCCCCCCCCCCCCCGCGCCAAGCTTTTTCTCCGGCGATCCCCATGCCACCGCCCAATCACCGCGCCCCCACCGTCGGCGACTGCCAACCAGAGGTCTCACGACTTCGAATCCCCACTGACCACTAATTTATTACCATTTCTGTCCTTCATATACGCGCTGACGGGTGGGCCCTATGGTAATGTGCGATGCTGAATGTGGACCGTTTGACTGGTCAATTGATTGTGTCATCAACAAATTACGGAGCTGTATGGTGAGCCAGTTACCTATGATCACCCTAAAATGTATTTTATTAACACAGTACAGACTCAAACTACCATTTATTTCTTTCATATACGCGCTGACAGGTGGGCCCCATGGTTACGCGCCCCGATGGTGCAACACTAGTTGCGCCACGTGGAACGTTTGACTGGTCAATTGATTGTGTCATCAACAAAATACGGAGTTTTACGGGTGAGCCACTGACCGTATAATCACGACATGTATTTTTTAACACGGTACAGACGCAAGCGCTCATATATACGTGCAAGCACTCACCGCTATAAGCGCACACACGCAGACCCTACCCCTATGAGCACCTTCGAGAGAGTGCCAGCATATGATCTTGAGATTTTACGAAGTCACCATAGGTGCCTCATAGTCGAGTGGAACGTCTCCTCCCACTGAACGCATATCGCCGGAAAAATACTGAAATTAACCCAGGATAAATGCGAGCACCAGGACTTTAACCCTGGTGGGCTCGAGAAACCACTGTCCTCCTAACCATCCAACCATAGGTTGGTTAGCACCACAAAATGTATGTGCTGACCGTGATGAGCTTATTCTGAAGTCCAGTGACCATATCGTGCTTTCGCTTCAAATACAATGACCGTAAGTGTCGTCAACAAAATACGGAGCACGCATCAAATACAATGTCTGTCAGTGTCATCAACAAAATACGGAGACATATCGTCAGCTAGATACCATATGATCACCACAAGAATATATACGGTGACCGTAATGAGCATATTCTGAAGTCCACCGACCGTATAGTGCTTTCGCTTGAAATTCAGTGACCGTCACGCGTGAATGTGTCATGGGCATGCATACTTTTGGAGGGCCGAGAGATAGTTTGTGTGCGTACGTGAAAGTGGTGTAGAAAGAGGGGGTGTCCGGTGGAGACAAGGAGAGATATGCCCTTCGTTTCTCTTTCCCGTGACTAATACTTTAGGAGAAAATATAAACATTCACAATGCAGAACAAATATTTTTGGATGCACCATGCAATTAACTTTCATGTATTAGTGGCCGATTGCATGTGTGGTGTGGTGGGCACATCATTTCTAGTTGGGGTGGGAACATCATTTCTAGTTATGGTGGGTCAACATGAGGACTCATGGGTCGGTTCCATCCTGCGCCACATAGGTTGGACCGAGACGCATTATGCGAAGACCCATGTGGAGGACTCGGCGTACAACACGGAGCTACCAGAGTCGTGGAGGACTCTTCCCCACTGGTGATAAGCCAATTATATATGATTTGTAACCCTAGGCCCCAAGTATGTTATAGAAGCCTGGGGGCTAGTTCGTCGATAGTATACACACACGCAGAATGCCTGGTATTCACGTGTACTTTGTACACACCCCTATCACTAATATACAGTACCAGGAGTAGGCTTTTTCCTCAACTGCAAGGGTCCGAACTTGGGTAAAACCTTGCCTCGTATTACCATCCATCCTAACAGTCAGGGATATCCTACCGAATGATCCGATGGAATCATATCTGCCAACTACTAAGAGAGAGGTGTGTCTGTGTGGGGGGGATGTGTTCGAGAGAGGCCTAAAGATAATGTGCGTGTTGGAGACACGTAGGCACATATATGTGCGTATAGAGGGCTAGTAGAGACCGTGCGTGTGTATATATGCATGTGAGAGGAATAGTGTTTTCCAACTGAGATTAGTTAAAAGAGTGGTACATAGTAGTCAGAAAGAGAGAGAGAGATACAGAGAGAGTGTGTGCGTGAGACACCCCGGGAGAGATTGTGAGCATGTGTGAAAGAGAAATGCCTATGTATATAAAGTGTGTGCACTTATGCGTTAGATAGAGAGATATATAGCACATTTGTGAGAATGGGCCGAGGCATAGTGCATCTACGTGTAAAAGGCGGTTCTATGCATTAAATTAAAATATAAATAGCATTATTATTTTTGGATGAGATAATGAATTTTGCAATTTGCGTATGAACGAAAATTGGTCTATCAGACACCCATACTCTATTGAATTCTAACATGTGCATGTGTTTATTTCATATTATCGATCCATAGAGTGAGAGCGGTTTGAAATACAGGCAATGCATTGCTTTTGCAATTCATATATAAACATTAATTAGTGCATGCCATCTTGTTAGTGTGAAGCACTTTATACATTTGTCACTTATATGGATACATTCCAAATTGCTAGCTACGAAATAGAATACATGTTGAGTTCAACATAAAGGGGGTTTCGAAGATTCGAATTCATAGGAAGTGCATTAATCTATGAACCCGAGATAATGGCATTTGTAAATCAGATCTAAAAGGGGGCATCAATCTTTGTTGTGCGTTTGAACATGCTATATATTCATGCGCATGTCTAACTATTTTTTTGCAACTAAGGAGATTATATCTGGAACCATGCATGAACTGAGGTAAGTTGCATATTTTTTAATATATACTCGTGTACAATGTACATTCAAATGTACCCCATCCATTCGAAAATAATCTTAGTTTTAGGACTTTCAAGAGTAAAGATTTGTGAAGTTTGACAAATCCTGAAAGTTCAATTCAAGAGAACCGAAAACGTTATTGCTTCTGCTCCCAAATATTGAACGAAGCGCCAAATAAGCCTCTGGTCACCCGAAACCGCGTGAGACTAATTTTTGGTGGTAGGAAATTACTATCCTGACTTTGGCACATGTAGCCTATCGGCCCGATGTCCAAAGGTCTAAATCGGGGTAGGTTTGTAACTTCACCAACGTGCCAGTCTCAACCGCCTCCTAGAAGCATTCATACACCGTGGGTGCGTAAACACCCATGCGCTCCGCCGAAATCTATCCCGCCCACCACTTGGGACACCTGAGATTACTGTCCTACCCCCAACCCGCAATATGTCCGAAATTTTAGATGGGGGCAAAGTTTGTAACTTTCCCCAAATTTCATACAAGCGCGTCCCAAACCGAAACATTGTTCACGCTTAGTTCCCCCTCCCTCCGTTTCCCCATTCATACTCCGTGGGCGCCAAAACACCCTCTCCACCAGCCGTGAAACCCCAGCCTCATCCGTCCTCCACCCCATCGCGCCCAATCCACCGCCACCCTCCTCCATCACGCCGGAGCCGGTACCCCGATGTCGTCGTCCAACACAACCGCAACTGCAACACCCTCAAGGACTTAGCAGCTGAAGCCGAGGCAGAGCTGCCTCCACGACGACCACACCAACGTGTGCTGTACCAGAATCACTTCGACCACGTCGTCCTGCACCTCACCGCTGCCGCTCCACTGTTGCAACCATCCACAACAACGAAGTTGTTCCCGCTACATCGTAGTTCGCTGCCTCGGATCTGGTTCCCCGCCGCCGACAGACGGCCACCGCACCACACTCAACAACTTGGCCATGGGTTCGTCCAAGGCTCCACCGTCCTCCACAACTTCTCGTTTCCAGCGAACCACAAGAAGATCGTTGGAAAAACAGAAGGAGGACACAACACTGCCAGCAGAAAGAGGTAGTCCTCTTCCCTTATTCGTGCAAATCTTACGTCTGTGCTCACACCATATTCATCGCACGAAACAAACTAGTTGAGCGCTTCGTACTGCATCTTCTTCGTGATACTAAATGCACAAGGTTTCCTCCCATTTACTATTTCACCTTTGCTAGAGGTCAGTAGCCTGCCTGGATTTCAATTCAGGGTCAGTCAAATCGCAATTAAAAGAAGCAGCACCCGCTTAGGCGCGCGGAGCACCTAGTCCGCCTGTTCGCCGGGGAAGCGACGCATCGGTGTCTATCATAGGGGTGTGGGGCACAGGAGCTGCTTGCGCCCGATCTGGAGGTTGGCGGGCTTGAAGGGATGGTCGGGGCGGTGCCAAGCACGGCGGTGCGGTGAGGTCGAGGGGAGGGCGGACGCAGGGGACTGGGCCGATGGTCGCTGGCGTTTCGAGGAAGATCGTAACACTGACTGGCTAGAGGTAGATGAAGGCGATCTGCCTATTCTTTATACATCGGACGATGCAGAAAAAATGGACTACCTATTTGTTTTCAGTCGAATGTTATTTTCATAGGACCACACCTTGTGGTGTGCTGGAGGAGCATCTACATTTCCCAGCCATCCCTGTGCTCATATTTCAAAATCGTAGAATCTAGTAATTTCGTGTGCCATGCATGTTGTAGAGCTATCATATGTCTCCCGTCATTTATTTCTCACCGACCTGCTATCTGCTACCTTTACACTGTACTACTTGTGCACACACTTCACCCATACTCACACTATTGGTTTTTTATGCATGGGTATTTCAGACTCCGACGCAGTGTTGATGAATACAAAAAAGAAAAGAGAGAAGTCGCTCCAGTGTAATTCGAAGATAAGCAGTAAGCGTCTCAGCGCTCTAAAGGGTGCAGTGCCAGCAGATGGAGACAGTAAACGTAGCTCTGGAGTTGATGATCTCAATTTCCACACACAACCATCCCAGGTGCTTGCTTTAACTTCGCGCTGTCAAATGTGGTTGCATGTTGCATATTGTGTCTAGCTTGTATTGCTTTCAATTTGGTTAAATTGCATCAGCTTACTTTACACATTATACCTTTGACAATGACATGCCTTCCTATTTTTGATACATACTACATATGTCTATTAACCATGTTCGTACATCAAACTAATGCTCTTTTGTATCCCTCATCAATCACTTATGACGAGATAGTCACCCAAGTGGGTTACTGTGAGACGCACTACTCGTTTAAAGAGTGCAGTGTCATCCTCCCCACATGATTCTCAGGAAACAGCAAGCCTAAATGAAGATAGTCAACGTAGCTCTCTAGTTGATGACTGCAATTCCCCCACACCACCATCGCAGGTGCTTGCTCTTACTTGGCAGTGTGATATGTGGTTGCATGTTGCATATGGTGTCTACCTTGTAATGCTTCTAATTAGGGTAAATTGCATCTGCTTAGTTAATGTTGGGGAACGTAGCAATAATTCAAAATTTTCCTACGTGTCACCAAGATCAATCTAGGAGATGCTAGCAACAAGAGAGAGGGAGTGCATCTTCATACCCTTGAAGATCACTAAGCGGAAGCGTTACAAGAACGCGGTTGATGGAGACGTACTCGCGGCGATTCAAATCGCGGAAGATCCGATCTAGCGCCGAACGGACGGCGCCTCCGCATTCAACACACGTACAGCCCGGGGATGTCTCCTCCTTCTTGATCCAGCAAGAGGAGAGGAGAAGTTGAGGGAGAACTCCAGCAGCACGACGGCGTGGTGGCAATGGAGCTCGTGGTTCTCTGGCAGAGCTTCGCTAAGCACTACGGAGCAGGAGGAGGCGTTGGAGGAGGAGAGGGCTGCGCCAGGCCAGGGGTGCGGCTGCCCTCCCACCCCTCCACTATATATAGGGGCAAGGGAGAGGGGGGCCGGCCCCTTAGATCCCATCTGGTGGGAGGGGCGGCGGCCAGGGAGGGTGGCTTTCCCCCCAAGTCAAGGGGGGCGCCCCCTCCAGGGTTTCCCCCAAACCCTAGGCGCATGGGCCCTAGGGGGAGGTTGGTGCCCAGCCCACTTAGGGGCTGGTTCCCTTCCACCTACAGCCCATAAGGCCCTCCGGGGCAGGTGGACCCCCGGTGGACCCCGGAACCCCTTCGGTGGCCCCGGTACAATACCGGCATACCCCCGAATACTTCCGGTGACCGTATGATGACTTCCCATATATAAATCTTTACCTCCGGACCATTCCGGAACTCCTCGTGACGTCCGGGATCCTATCCGGGACTCCGAACAACCTTCGGTAACCACATACTATTTCCCATAACAACTCTAGCGTCACCGAACCTTAAGTGTGTAGACCCTACGGGTTCGGGAACCATGCAGACATGACCGAGACATCTCTCCGGCCAATAACCAATAGCGGGATCTGGATACCCATATTGGCTCCCACATGTTCCACGATGATCTCATCGGATGAACCACGATGTCGGGGATTCAATCAATCCCGTATACAATTCCCTTTGTCAATCGGTATGTTACTTGCCCGAGATTCGATCGTCGGTATCCCAATACCTCGTTCAATCTCGTTACCGGCAAGTCACTTTACTCGTTCCGTAATGCATGATCCCGTGGCTAACTACTTAGTCACATTGAGCTCATTATGATGATGCATTACCGAGTGGGCCCAGAGATACCTCTCCGTCATACGGAGTGACAAATCCCAGTCTCGATTCGTGCCAACCCAACAGACACTTTCGGAGATACCTGTAGTGCACCTTTATAGCCACCCAGTTACGTTGTGACGTTTGGTACACCCAAAGCATTCCTACGGTATCCGGGAGTTGCACAATCTCATGGTCTAAGGAAACGATACTTGACATTAGAAAAGCTCTTAGCAAACGAACTACACGATCTTGTGCTATGCTTAGGATTGGGTCTTGTCCATCACATCATTCTCCTAATGATGTGATCCCGTTATCAATGACATCCAATGTCCATGGTCAGGAAACCATAACCATCTATTGATCAACGAGCTAGTCAACTAGAGGCTTACTAGGGACATGTTGTGGTCTATGTATTCACACATGTATTACGGTTTCCAGTTAATACAATTATAGCATGAACAATAGACAATTATCATGAACAAGGAAATACAATAATAACCATTTTATTATTGCCTCTAGGGCATATTTCCAACAGTCTCCCACTTGCACTAGAGTCAATAATCTAGTTCACATCACTATGTGATTGTAATGAATCCAACACCCATGGGGTTTGTTCATATCTCGCTTGTGAGAGAGGTTATTAGTCAACGGGTCTGAACCTTTCAGATCCGTGTGTGCTTTACAAATCTCTATGTCATCTTGTAGATGCAGCTACCACGCGCTACTTGGAGCTATTCCAAATAACTGCTCTACTATACGAATCCGGTTTACTACTCAGAGTCATCCGGATTAGTGTCAAAGTTTGCATCGACGTAACCCTTTACGACGAACTCTTTTACCACCTCCATAATCGAGAAAATTCCTTAGTCCACTAGTTACTAAGGATAAGTTCGACCGCTGTCATGTGATCCATTCCTGGATCACTATTGTACCCCTTGACTAACTCATGGCAAGGCACACTTCAGGTGCGGTACACAGCATAGCATACTGTAGAGCCTACGTCTAAAGCATAGGGGACGACCTTCGTCCTTTCTCTCTCTTCTGCCGTGGTCAGGTCTTGAGTCTTACTCAATACTCACACCTTGTAACACAGCCAAGAACTCCTTCTTTGCTGATCTATTTTGAACTCCTTCAAAATCTTGTCACGGTATGTATTCATTTGAAAGTACTATTAAGCGTTTTTGATCTATCCTTATAGATCTTGATGCTCAATGTTCAAGTAGCTTAATCCAGGTTTTCCATTGAAAAACACTTTTCAAATAACCCTGTATGCTTTCCAGAAATTCTACATCATTTCTGATCAACAATATGTTAACAACATATACTCATCAAAAATTCTATAGTGCTCCCACTCACTTCTTTGGAAATACAAGTTTCTCATAAACTTTGTATAAACCCAAAATCTTTGATCATCTCATCAAAGCGTACATTCCAACTCCGAGATGCTTACTCCAGTCCTTAGAAGGATTGCTGGAGCTTTGCATACTTGTTAGCATCTTTCAGGATTGACAAAACCTTCTGGTTGTATCACATACAACCTTTCCTCAAGAAAATCGTCGAGGAAACAATGTTTTGACATCCTATCTGCAAGATTTCATAAATAATGCAGTAACTGCTAATATAATTCCAACAGACTCTTAGCATCGCTACGAGTGAGAAAGTCTCATCGCAGTCAACTCCTTGAACTTGTCGGAAAACATCTTAACGACAAGTCGAGCTTTCTTAATGGTGACACTTACCATCATTGTCTGTCTTCCTTTTAAAATCCATCTGCACCCAACAGCCTTACGACCATCAAGTAGTTCTTCCAAAGTCTATACTTTGTTTTATACATGGATCCTCTCTCGGATTTTATGGCCTCGAGCCATTCGTCGGAATCCGGGCCCACCATCGCTTCTCCATAGCTCGTAGGTTCATTGTTGTCTAGCAACATGACTTCCAAGACAGGATTACGTACCACTCTGAAGTAGTACGCATCCTTGTCGTCCTACGAGGTTTGGTAGTGACTTGATCCGAAGTTTCATGATCACTATCATAAGCTTCCACTTCAATTGGTGTAGGTGCCACAGGAACAACTTCCTGTGCCCTGCTACACACTAGTTGAAGTGATGGTTCAATAACCTCATCAAGTCTCCACCATCCTCCCACTCAATTCTTTCGAGAGAAACTTTTCCTCGAGAAAGGACCCGTTTCTAGAAACAATCACTTTTGCTTCCAGATCTGAAATAGGAGGTATACCCAACTGTTTTGGGTATTCTATGAAGATGCATTTATCCGCTTTGGGTTCGAGCTTATCAGCCTGAAACTTTTTCACATAAGCGTCGCAGCCCCAAACTTTTAAGAAACGACAGCTTAGGTTTCTCTAAACCATAGTTCATACGGTGTCGTCTCAACGGAATTGCGTGGTGCCCTATTTAAAGTGAATGCGGTTGTCTCTAATGCCTAACCCATAAACGATAGTGGTAATTCGATAAGAGACATCATGGTATGCACCATATCCAATAGGGTGCAGTTATGATGTTCGGACACACCATCACACTATGGTGTTCCAGGCGGTATTAGTTGTGAAACAATTTCCACAATGTCTTAATTGTGTGCCAAACTCGTAACTCAGATATTCATCTCTATGATCATATCATAGAGATTTTATCCTCTTGTCACGACGATCTTCAACTTCACTATGAAATTACTTGAACCTTTCAATAATTCAGACTTGTGTTTCATCAAGTAAATATTCTTAGCATCTACTCAAATCATCTGTGAAGTAAGAACATAACGATATCCACTGCGTGCCTCAGCACTCATTGGACTGCACACATCAAATGTATTACTTCCAACAAGTTGCTTTCTTGTTCCATCTCACTGAAAACGAGGCCTTTCAGTCATCTTGCCCATGTGGTATGATTTGCATGTCTCAAGTGATTCAAAATCAAGTGAGTCCAAACAATCCATCTGTATGGAGTTTCTTCGTGCATATATACCAATAGACATGGTTCGCATGTCTCAATCTTTTCAAAAACGAGTGAGTCCAAAGATCCATCAACATGGAGCTTCTTCATGCGTTTTATACCAATATGACTCAAGTGGCAGTGCCACAAGTATGTGGTACTATCATTACTATCTTATATCTTTTGGCATGAACATGTGTATCACTACGATCGAGATTCAATAAACCATTCATTTTAGGTGCAAGACCATTGAAGGTATTATTCAAATAGACAGAGTAACCATTATTCTCCTTAAATGAATAACCGTATTGCGATAAACATAATCCAATCATGTCTATGCTCAACGCAAACACCAAATA
The DNA here is from genome assembly GCF_018294505.1 of Triticum aestivum. Taxonomy (NCBI): domain Eukaryota; kingdom Viridiplantae; phylum Streptophyta; class Magnoliopsida; order Poales; family Poaceae; genus Triticum; species Triticum aestivum. The sequence continues at coordinate 238,739,479 of NC_057811.1, read as the reverse complement.
ACAATTATTTAGGTTTAACACCAATCTCGATGGTAGAGGGAGCATGCGATGCTTGATCACATCAACCTTGGAAACACTTCCAACACATATCGTCATCTCACCTTTAGCTAGTCTCCGTTTATTCCGTAGCCTTTTATTTCGAGTTACCAACACTTAGCAACCGAACCGGTATCTAATACCCTGGTGCTACTAGGAGTACTAGTAAAGTACACATTAATATAATGTATATCCAATATACTTCTGTCGACCTTGCCTGCCTTCTCATCTACCAAGTATCTAGGGTAGTTCTGCTTCAGTGACCGTTCCCCTCATTACAGAAGCACTTAGTCTCGGGTTTGGGTTCAACCTTGGGTTTCTTCACTAGAGCAGCAACTGATTTGCCGTTTCATGAAGTATCCCTTCTTTCCCTTGCCCTTCTTGAAACTAGTGGTTTTACTAACCATCAACAATTGATGCTCCTACTTGATTTCTACTTTCGTGGTGTCAAACATCGCGAATAGCTCCAGGATCATCATATCTATCCCTGATTTGTTATAGTTCATCACGAAGCTCTAGTAGCTTGGTGGCAGTGACTTTGGAGAACCATCACTATCTCATCTGGAAGATTAACTCCCACTCGATTCAAGCGATTGTAGTACTCAGACAATCTGAGCACATGCTCAACGGTTGAGCTTTTCTCCCTTAGTTTGCAGGCTTAAGAAACTTGTCAGAGGTCTCATACCTCTTGACGTGGGCACGAGCCTAAAATCCCAATTTCAGCTCTTGGAACATCTCATATGTTCCGCGACGTTTCAAAATGTCTTCGGTGCCTCAATTCTAAACCGTTAGCATTACGCACTGAACTATCACGTAGTCATCAAAACGTGTATGTCAGATGTTCGCAACATCCACAAACGACGCTCGAGGTTCAGCACACCGAGCGGTGCATTAAGGACATAAGCCTTCTGTGCAGCAATGAGGACAATCCTCAGTTTACGGACCCAGTCCGCATAATTTCTACTATCAACTTTCAACTAAATTTTCTCTAGGAACATATCTTAAACAGTAGAACCAAAGCGTAAGCTATGACATAATTTGCAAAGACCTTTTGACTATGTTCATGATAATTAAGTTCATCTAATTATTTAATGAACTCCCACTTAGATAGACATCCCTCTAGTCATCTAAGTGATACATGATCCGAGTCAACTAGGCCGTGTCCGATCATCACGTGAGACGGACTAGTCATCATCGGTGAACATCTCCATGTTGATCGTATCTACTATACGACTCATGTTCGACCTTTCGGTCTCTTGTGTTCCGAGGCCATGTCTGTACATGCTAGGCTCGTCAAGTCAACCTAAGTGTTTCGCATGTGTAAATCTGGCTTACACCCGTTGTATGCGAACGTTAGAATCTATCACACCCGATCATCACGTGGTGCTTCGAAACAACGAACCTTCGCAACGGTGCACAGTTAGGGGGAACACATCTCTTGAAATTTTAGTGAGGGATCATCTTATTTATGCTACCGTCGTTCTAAGCAAATAAGATGTAAACATGACAAACATCACATGCAAATCATAAAGTGACATGATATGGCCAATATCATCTTGCGCCTTTTGATCTCCATCTTCGAGGCGCGGCATGATCACCTTCGTCACCGGCATGACACCATGATCTCCATCATCATGATCTCCATCATCGTGTCTTCATGAAGTTGTCTCGCCAACTATTACTTCTACTACTATGGCTAACGGTTAGCAATAAAGTAAAGTAATTACATGGCGTTTTTCATTGACACGCAGGTCATACAATAAATTAAGACAACTCCTATGGCTCCTGCCGGTTGTCATACTCATCGACATGCAAGTCGTGATTCCTATTACAAGAACATGATCAATCTCATACATCACATATATAATTCATCACATCCTTTTGGCCATATCACATCACATAGCATACCCTGCAAAAACAAGTTAGACGTCCTCTAATTGTTGTTGCATGTTTTACGTGGCTGCTATGGGTTTCTAGCAAGAACGTTTCTTACCTACGCAAAAGCCACAACGGTGATATGCCAATTGCTATTTACCCTTCATAAGGACCCTCTTCATCGAATCCGATCCGACTAAAGTGGGAGAGACAGACACCCGCTAGCCACCTTATGCATCAAGTGCATGTCAGTCGGTGGAACCTGTCTCACGTAAGAGTACGTGTAAGGTCGGTCCGGGCCGCTTCATCCCACAATGCCGCCGAATCAAGATAAGACTAGTAACGGTAAGCAAATTGAACAAATCATCGCCCACAACTACTTTGTGTTCTACTCGTGCATAGAATCTACGCATAGACCTAGCTCATGATGCCACTGTTGGGGAACGTAGCAATAATTCAAAATTTTCTTACGTGTCACCAAAATCAATCTAGGAGATGCTAGCAACGAGAGAGAGGGAGTGCATCTTCATACCCTTGAAGATCGCTAAGCGGAAGCGTTACAAGAACGCGGTTGATGGAGTCGTACTCGCGGCGATTCAAATCGCGGAAGATCCGATCTAGCGCCGAACGGACGGCGCCTCCGCGTTCAACACACGTACAGCCCGGGGACGTCTCCTCCTTCTTGATCCAGCAAGGGGAGAGGAGAAGTTGAGGGAGAACTCCAGCAGCACGACGGCATGGTGGCAATGGAGCTCGTGGTTCTCCGGCAGAGCTTCGCTAAGCACTACGGAGGAGGAGGAGGAGTTGGAGGAGGAGAGGGCTGCGCCAGGCCAGGGGTGCGGCTGCCCTCCCACCCCTCCACTATATATAGGGGCAAGGGAGAGGGGGGCCGGCCCCTTAGATCCCATCTGGTGGGAGGGGCGGCGGCCAGGGAGGGTGGCTTGCCCCCCAAGTCAAGGGGGGCGCCCCCTCCAGGGTTTCCCCCAACCCTAGGCGCATGGGCCCTAGGGGGAGGTTGGTGCCCAGCCCACTTAGGGGCTGGTTCCCTTCCACCTACAGCCCATAAGGCCCTCCGGGGCAGGTGGACCCTCCCGGTGGACCCCCGGAACCCCTTCGGTGGCCCCGGTACAATACCGGCATACCCCCGAATACTTCCGGTGACCGTATGATGACTTCCCATATATAAATCTTTACCTCCGGACCATTCCGGAACTCCTCGTGACGTCCGGGATCCTATCCGGGACTCCGAACAACCTTCGGTAACCACATACTATTTCCCATAACAACTCTAGCGTCACCGAACCTTAAGTGTGTAGACCCTACGGGTTCGGGAACCATGCAGACATGACCGAGACATCTCTCCGGCCAATAACCAATAGCGGGATCTGGATACCCATATTGGCTCCCACATGTTCCACGATGATCTCATCGGATGAACCACGATGTCGGGGATTCAATCAATCCCGTATACAATTCCCTTTGTCAATCGGTATGTTACTTGCCCGAGATTCGATCGTCGGTATCCCAATACCTCGTTCAATCTCGTTACCGGCAAGTCACTTTACTCGTTCCGTAATGCATGATCCCGTGACTAACTACTTAGTCACATTGAGCTCATTATGATGATGCATTACCGAGTGGGCCCAGAGATACCTCTCCGTCATACGGAGTGACAAATCCCAGTCTCGATTCGTGCCAACCCAACAGACACTTTCGGAGATACCTGTAGTGCACCTTTATAGCCACCCAGTTACGTTGTGACGGTTGGTACACCCAAAGCATTCCTACGGTATCCGGGAGTTGCACAATCTCATGGTCTAAGGAAACGATACTTGACATTAGAAAAGCTCTTAGCAAACGAACTACACGATCTTGTGCTATGCTTAGGATTGGGTCTTGTCCATCACATCATTCTCCTAATGATGTGATCCCGTTATCAATGACATCCAATGTCCATGGTCAGGAAACCATAACCATCTATTGATCAACGAGCTAGTCAACTAGAAGCTTACTAGGGACATGTTGTGGTCTATGTATTCACACATGTATTACGGTTTCCAGTTAATACAATTATAGCATGAACAATAGACAATTATCATGAACAAGGAAATACAATAATAACCATTTTATTATTGCCTCTAGGGCATATTTCCAACAGTTAACACATTATACCAGTGAATATGACATGCGTTCCTATTTTTGGTACATATTACGTCTTTGTATTAACCATGTTCTTAATCAAACTACTTTTCTTGTGTATCCCTGACCAATCACTTCTGACGAGACACCTTCAAGTTGACAATGTAATATTGGTTGCATCTTGCATATCATTTCAAACATGTATTGCCTCTAATTTGTTGAAGTGCCACTTATAATGAGACACATCTAACTTGGTAGAGTCATATGGTGTCTAGATTGCATTGCTTCCAATTTGTTGAAATGCCTTCTGCTTAGCGTTTTTCGTACATATTCCATCCTCCTACAATGTGGTTGCCATACATAAAAGTTGTGTTCGTTAGTATCATGCATCAACGAATTTGGAAGTGCGAATTCCATTCCTTTTTCTTGTGTGTTTACTTGACAAGGTAAAATCTAAAAGGACGAAGGCACGGAATGATGGTGGTCCTCTGGAGCAACCGAAACAGATGATCTCTGCAGATTCTCCTGCTACTCCTACTGCAGTGCAAGTCCCAAATCTCATCTCCCCTACTCCACAACCCCAGGTGCTGGCTCTAACATGGCAGTGTGATATTTGGTTGCATGTTGCATATGGTGCCTAGCCTGTATTGCTCCTAATTTGTTAAATTGCATCTCCTTGGCTTACACATTATACATGTGAATATGACACGCCTTCCTGTTTTTGGTACATACTACATCTGCCTATCACATCATGTTCTTACATCAAACTACTGTTCTTGTGTATCCTGCATCTATCACGCACGTGGGTGAGTATGAGACGCGCTACTCTTATAAAGAGTGCAGTTTCATCCTCTCCACATGATTCTCAAGAAACAACAAGCCTAATTGAAGATTTTGAACGTAGCTCTGTACTTGAAGACCGCACTTCCCCTACACCACCATCGCAGGTACTTGATCTAACTTCGCAGTGTGATATGTGGTTGCATGTTGCATACGGTGTCTAGCTTGTAATGCTTCTAATTAGGGTAAATTGCATGTACTTAGTTTACACATTATACCTGTGAATATGACATGCCTTCCTATTTTTGGTACACACTACATCTATGTGTTAACCATGTTCTTACATGAAACTACCTCTCTTCTGTATCCTGCATCAATCACTTACGATAAGACACCTTTATTCGTTGCATATTGCATATTATTTCTAGCCTGTTGTGATGTATTGCTTCTAATTTGGTCAAATACATTTGTTAGGCCACCCTTTTAATTTGGCAGAGTGATATTGGTTTCATCTTTCATATGGTTTATAGCTTGCATTGCTTCTAACTAGTTCAAACACCTTGTGCTTAGTTTACACTTTATACATCATACATGTCAATATGTCATGCCGTCCTGTTTTTCATACATATTCCATCCTCCCATCATGAGGTTGTATTACATGAAAGTAGTGCTCGTCAGAATCATGCATCAATGAGTTCTGAAGATCAAATTTTATTCCTTTTTCTTGTGGGTTTGACTTGACAAGGCGAAATCAAAAAAAAGAGGAAGGAAAAGAGTAAGAACGACGATGATGGTGGTCCTCTGCAGCAACGTAAACGGAGCATCTGTACGGATTCTCCTTGTACTGCTAGTGCATTACAAGTTCCAAGTCTCCACTCCCCTACTCCACCATCCAAGGTGTTGCATATGGTGTCTAGCTTGTATTGCTCCTAATTAGTGTAAACTGCATCTGCTTAGCTTACACATGATACGTGTGAATATGACACGCTTTCCTGTTTTTGGTACATACTATGTCTGTCTATCACACCATGTTCTTACATGAAACTACTCTTCTTGTGTATCCTGCGTCAGTCACATATGATGGGACACCTTTAAGTTGGCAGTGTGATATTGGTTTGCGTCTTGAATATGATTTCTAGCATGTAGTGCTTCTAGTTTGATGAACATCACCTATGATGAGACAGTTTTAACTTGGCAGAGTGATATTGATTGCACCTTCCATATGGTGTGTAGCTTGCAGTGCTTCTAATTTGTTGAAGTGCCTTCTGCTTAGTTACCACATCATAGGTGTGAATATGTCAAGCCGTCCAGTTTTTCATACATATTCCATCCTCTTATCATGACTTTGCCTTTCATCAGAGTAGTGTTCGTCAGTATCATGCATGAATGAGTTCTGAAGAGCGAATTTTATTCCTTTTTCTTGTCGGTTTGACCTCACAATGCAAAATCAATAAAGCGGAAGGAAATTGGTAAGGCATTGGATGATGGTGGTCCTTCCGAACAACTGAAATGGAGGGTCTCTATAGATTCTACTCCGCCATCCTCCCAACAAGATTCGCAAGACAACGCAAGGCTAGATAGTCAATGTAGCTGTGTAGATGATGAACACATCTCCCCTACTCCACCATCACAGGTGCTTGCTCTAACTTGGCACAATTATATGTGGTTGCATGTTGCGTATGATGTCTAGCTTGTATTGCTTCTAACTTTGTTGAATTGCATCTGCTTACTTTACACATAATGCCTGTGAATATGACATGTGTTCCTGTTTCTAGAACATACTATATCTGATCACACCATGTTCTTACATCAGACCACTGTTCTTGCATATCCCGCATCAGTCACTTATGATAAGGCACCTTTAAGTCGCCACTGTGATATTGGTTGTGTCTTGCATATGATTTCTAGCATGTACTGCTTCTAATTTGTTGAAACGCCAGACAGTTTGAACTTGGCAGAGTGATATTGGTTACACCTTTCATATGGTGTCTAGCTTGCAGTGCTTCTAATTTGTTGAAATGCCTTCTGCTTAGTTACCACATCATAGGTACATATTCCATCCTCGTATCATGTGTTTGCCTTTGATCCGAGTAGTGTTCGTCAGTATCATGAATGAATGAGTTCCGAAGAGCGAATTTTATTCCTTTTTCTTATCGGTTTGACTTCACAATGAAAAATCAATACAGCTGAAATAAATTAGTCCGGCAGTGGATGATGGTGGTCCTTCGGAGCAACTCGAACAGAGGGTCTCTACAGATTCTACTCCGCCATCCTACCAACAAGATTCGCAAGACAACACAAGGCTGGACAGTCAACATAGCTGTGTAGATGATGAGCACATCTCCCCTACTCCACCATCACAGGTGCTTGCTCTAACTTGGCACTATTATATGTGGTTGCATGTTGCGTATGATGTCTAGCTTGTATTGCTTCTCACTTTGTTGAATTGCATCTGCTTACTTTACACATAATGCGTGTAATATGACACATGTTCCTGTTTCTAGAACATACGTGTAGATGATGAGCACATCTCCCCTACTCCACCATCACAGGTGCTTGCTCTAACTAGGAACTGTTATATGTGGTTGCGTGTTCCATATGATGTCTAGTTTGTATTGCTTCTGATTTTGTTGAATTGCATCTGTGTAGCTTACAACTTATACCTGCAACGATCACATACCCATAAGACACATTTAACTTGGGAGTGTGATGTAGGTTGCATCTTGCATTGTCTTCTAGCTTGTACTACTTCTAATTTCTTGAAATGGCACCTACGACAAGACATTTTTTTACCTGATAGAGTGATATTGGTTGCATGTTCATATGGTGCCTAGCTTTCATTTCTTCTAATTTTATTGAAATGCCTTCTGCCTACTATTTTTCATACATATTCCCTCCTCCTATCGTATGCCCGAATATGCAATGATGTCTTCTTTTTGTATATATTCCACCCTCCTATCCTGCGCTTGCCTTACATCAAAGTAGTGTTCGTTTGTATCATGCATCAACCAGTTATGCAGAGCTAATTTTATTCATCTTCTTTTTGGGTTTGACTTCATAAGGCAATATCATAAAATAGGAAGGAAAGAGTAAGTTAGGGGATGTTGGTGGTCCTCCGGACCGACGCAAACAGAGACTCTCTAGATTTGCCACTGCCACTGCTAATGAAGTTGAAGTCCCAAGTCTACATGATGAGTTCATCTCCCGTACTCCACCATCGTAGGTGCTTGCTCTAAGTTGACAGTGTGATAATTGGTTTCATGTTGCATATGTTGTCTAGCCTGTATTTCTTCTATTTTGATTAAATTGCACCTGCTGAGTTTATACATTATACATGTGCATATGACATGCCTTTCTGTGTCTAGAATACACTGCATCTATCAATCATACCATGTTCTTACATCAAAGTACTGTTGTTGTGTATCCCGCATCAGCCACTCATTATTGGACGCTTTTAACATGGCAGTTTGATAGTGGTTGCATCTTGCATTGATTTCTATGTTGTGCTGCTTCTAATTTTTTGAAATGCCACTTATGACAAGACACTTTTAACTAGGCAGAGTGATATTGGTTGCATCTTCCATATGGTGTCTAGCTTGCATTACTTCTATTTTCTTGAAAATCCTTCTGCTTAGTTTACACATCGTAGCTATCAATATGTCACGCCGTCCTGTTTTTTTACATATTCCATCCTCATACGGTTGTCTTACATCAAAGTATTGCTTGTCTGTATCATGCATCAATGAGTTCTGAAGAGCGATTTTATTCTTTTGTGTTGTGGGTATGCCTTGACATGGCAAAGTCTAAAAAGAGCAAGGAAAAGAATATAGTAGGGAATGGTGTTACTCGTTGGGTGAAACGGAAAAGGATCTGCCCTCAAGATTCTGCTGGTACTTATAGTGCAGTAGAAGGTCCAAGTCCACCGGCTAAATCTACAAACACAGTATCACCTGCTCCACCAGCTGTAGCATCCGCTTCAACTGTACCAGCATCTCAACGAGTTACTCGTTCGTTTGCTCCGGAACGGGCCAGTTCCCAAGCTGCATTCACACCTAACACTACTTCCGAAGCACTGCTGACACAACATGACTTGGCAAGATTAGATGAACCTCATGAGCATCAACACCAAGACGGTACCTGACCGAGTCAACTTGCAGTTGCATGCTCCTTTATATGTACTCTCACAGTTTGATGTGCACTAACACTTTCCATATTCGTTGTTGAACTAGCACCACGGCGCAAGCGGAAACAGACATCAGGGATAATGCTTGATAGATTAACAAAATCTAAAGGAGGAAGAATGGAGATCCATTTTGAGGCAGGTTTAAAAAGGCCACGTGATGCTACAGAGTCAGCCAAGTTAGTATCAGAGGCAACCATTATCGTTAGGTGTCATGCACGTATCCTCCCAACGTGGATCCAGTACAGGAATGAGAAAGACAATACCCAGTTTAACACCTTCCTTGACCATTTATCCGTAAGTAATGTTATTCATCGCAATTTGAATATTGTCTTGCTCTGTGCCATACTTTCTAGCTTCCTCCTAATAAGACTCACATTCTTTTTTCAACAGATGAGGCTCAAGTTGGATCCGAAAGATGATGCAACTAAACAAGCATGCACTCATGTTTTTCAGTCTGCTCTGCGACAGTATCGGTAGCACCTTAGAAAATCACACTTTGAAGGCAAGGCTAACAATGAAATCGCCAAACATCTCCAATGGAATATATTACAGATGAGGACTGGACAGCCCTTGTTAAACACTGGTCTGATCCAAAGTATCAGGTAGGGTATATGTATTTGATCAGACCACATATTAAACTTGTATTTATGTATGTGCCTTACAAGTGTATCTTCTTCTAGGCTAACTGTTTGAAGAACAAGACCAACCGTTCTAAAGTGAAATTCCAACAGACAACAGGATCTCGTAGCTATATTGCACATTGCTAGGCTCTTGTAAATAGCTGCTACTTCCTTCTTTTTTCTGTGCCATATTATCTTATCTATATTGACTTGTTCCAAATACAGAGGGAAACCCGTGTGGACCAAAAAGAACCTGAACCGAATGCAGTGCAAATCTTCAAGGATTGCCACACTAGCAAGATGAAGGGAATGAGCACACGAGTTCAGGCCGCTGGTTTAAGTCCTTACTCCTCCTGCCTTTGAACTGAGTGGTACTGTCATGTGTTCATTTAACTGCTTGGTTTGCAACCAATGTCAGTTACTCTGTTCACTTTTATACACAGTTGTCTTAACGTATCATTTCACCTTACATGGTTTAAAAGAGATGAAGGATATTCTTTTGGTCTTGATCTGTAATCTAGTTGTGATGTTCACGTGCGCACACAATGATAGAATAGCATGTTTGTTTTATATCTGTTTGCCCATGATATGAATGATGTCATACTATGTTCATCCTACTTTAAACCATGTCTCTTTATCCTTAGATGTCAAGGAATGTGAGGAAATAGACAATACAGTAGGCATGCTACATGGACATATGTTCCGAAAGTGATTTTATTATGTAGTTGGCACTACAATACATGCTAATGTATTACAGTAGTTCACAAAAATAAGTTATGTATAAACGTGAAACCTACTTTGTTTGTTTTTGTCTAATTAGTAACTTAGCTGGTACACTAATCTACAAGTTCAAACTTTCAGCTAGCTATGGAACAAATGATTGAACAGCCACAACCACCTGAAGGTGACGAGGATAGCACAGGCACAATGTCACCTCTTGCTGCAGCGCGTCAGTATCTCTCCACTAACAGTGCAAAAAGCACCTTCCTGCGTAATTCTGGGTTGGTTGTCAAGGTAACCTCGTCCAAATCACCTACAGAACAAAATCTTCCGGCTAGATAGAGTGATATATCTGTGCTCCAGACACAAGTCCAATCCCTAATGGACGTCATTTTCGAAACAAGAATAGTGGTTGACAAATGTCGTCAAGATATGAATGGTTTTGAAACCAGACTATCAGATATTCGCTTCGTTGTTCAAGAGCAATGGTGGAAAAAGGTGAAGATCGTGCTGCTCCATCAGATTCAATAGCCTGAAACATTAGCACTCAGGTCAAATGATCTGTGCTTCTATACATCTGATGGTGCTATTATCTGCAAGGACTGTAAACTTTATGCCAACAGGCCTTTTGTTGTATGGTTGGAATTTATTTTGTTGTGATACAACATTTATGATGTTGCCAAAGGCTGCAGTAATTACGATGCTATTTTCGTATAGTGTAGGTTTATCTTAGTAATGTCTTCGGCCGAAAGCTTCGTAGGAGCCCAACATGCCAACATTCGTCGGGCCCATTCCAATTGGGCCAAAAACGATTATGGGCCGAATTTGCATGTAGCCCACTAAAAATATCTGGCCTAAATCAGCATAAGCTTTCATATTTTTCTGGTAGGCCCGTGCCCATAGTGGGCCTTTAACAGGCCTAAATATAATTTGGGCCCTCAATAACAATAGTGAAAGTGCAACTATCCCTGGGTGGTTTTGGTAATTTCTAACAACATATAGCTCACTGAGCTAATGCTATTTCAAGATAAATATTTTAGGAAAGCTCAATGATTGGCATGGCATGGATTAGAAAGTGGACCCCTCAAAATGCTAAGGACAAAAGATTGGCTCAAGCTCAAAGCACAAGACTCTACATTTTACTTTTAGTGATCCAAGATCACATTGAGTCCATAGGAAAAGCCAATACTACTAAAAGGGGGTGAGGTGTTGCTTAATGAGTTACTTGCTCAAAATGCTTAGTGATATGCTCCAAAAACTATCAACTACTTTCTCATATCCACATATGTCCCAAACCAAAAGTCAGACTCGGCCCCACCGAAACTTTCTATCCGGCGCCACCGAGTTCACTTGACATAGCCACTGCCACAAGCCCTAGTCACTTCGGTCTCACCGATAGGGATCTCGGTCTCACCGAGATGGGATTGCAACCTCTTTGTTTCCCTTCGTAACATTTCGGTCCAACCGAGATGAGCGATCGGTCCCACCGAGATTGCAATGCAAACTCTCTGCTTCCCCTTCGTAACGTTTCGGTCTAACCGAAATGAGCGAATCGGTCCCACCGAGTTTGCCTGACCAACTCTCTATTTGTCTATTACCAAAATCGGTCCCACCGAGTTTGTGTAATCGGTCTCACCGAGATTACGTTATGCCCTAACCCTAACGACATCGGTCCCACCGAGTTGACATGTCGGTCCCACCGAAAATCCTAACGTTCATATTTTGAACTAAATCGGTCTGACCGAGTTTTATAATTCGGTCCCACCAAGTTTGGTGATTTGTGTGGAGGCTATATATACCCCTCCACCAACTCTTCATTCGAGGAGAGAGCCATCAGAACATGCCTACACTTCCAACATACATTTTCTGAGAGGGAACCACCTACACTTGTGTTGAGGTCAAGATATTCCATTCCAACCACATAAATCTTGATCTCTAGCCTTCCCCAAGTTGCTTTCCACTCAAATCATCTTTCTACCAAATCCAATCCTATGAGAGAGAGTTGAGTGTTGGGGAGACTATCATTTGAAGCACAAGAGCAAGGAGTTCATCATCAACACACCATCTATTACCTTTTGGAGAGTGGTGTCTCCTAGATTGGCTAGGTGTCACTTGGGAGCCTCCGTCAAGATTGTGGAGTTGAACCAAGGAGTTTGTACGGGCAAGGAGACCGCCTACTTTGTGAAGATCTACCCTAGTGATGCAAGTCCTTCATGGGCGATGGCCATGGTGGGATAGACAAGGTTGCTTCTTCGTGGACCCTTTGTGGGTGGAGCCCTCCGTGGACTCGCGCAACCGTTACCCTTCGTGGGTTGAAGTCTCCATCAACGTGGATGTACAATAGCACCACCTATCGGAACCACGGATAAAAAATCTCCATGTCTACATTGCGTTTGCTCCCTCCAAACTCCTCCCTTTACCTTCATATGCAATTGTTTTGCATTCCGCTTCTATACTCTTAGAATTGCACGTGTAGGTTGATTACTTGATTTGTGCTAAGTTGCTAAAAATCTGCCAAGACTTAAAATTGGGAAAAGGCTAGATTTTTATTTGGTCAAGTAGTCTAATCACCCCCCTCTAGACATACTTTCGATCCTACAAATAGGCCATTTACAGGTGTAAATATCTCGAGCCCATGAAAAACATGGGCCTTTAATAGACCGAAAGTGAGATTTTGCCCTGATTGTGCCAAATAACCCACTGGTCTTAGCAGGCCGAAATGGTGGCCCATTTACGATGCGGATCTTTCACAGGCTGAAATTCAGACGGGCCGTAAACGCGCCGACCTAATACACGGGCCTTTAACAGGCCGGAAGTTCGGTTGGGCTAGATTATCGTCATTGTTATATGGGCCGTTAATGGGCCCGATGTGACGTTGGGCCACATATGGCCCATGAATTTCGTCCGACGTTAACAGGCCGAAAATGACAACAGGCCGAAAGTGGCCCAAATCTATAGTGGGCCTCTAACAAGCCAAATGTCAGACATGGCCGAATATGACCCAAATCCTTTATGGTCATTTATGGGCCGAAAGTTTCAGTGGCCTGCAAATGGGCCCAAATGAAGCAGGACCTTTAACAGGCCAGAAATACACCAGGCCATAATTCGGCCCATATACTTAGCGGACTGTTAACGGGCCAGAAGTGACCATGGGCCGCGATGATGACAAGTTTAGGACAGGCCGTTGACGGGCCGATTTGACACTAGCCGTACGGGCCTTAACTGAGAATGTTGGGCCTTTAGCTGGGCCGGCCCATTATGGTCTGCAAAATCTTGTGGGCCTTTAGCTGGGCTAGCCCATTGTGGTCCGCTAAATCTTGTGGGCCTTTAGCTGGGCCGACCCATTATGGTCTGCAAAATCTTGTGGGCCTTTAGCTGGGCCAGCCCATTATGGTCCGCTAAATCTTGTGGTCCTTTAGTTGGGCCAGCCCATTTAAACTTTATGGGCCACTTTTGGGCCCGTCCACGTGTCAACATATCATAGGCCCATCTCGACCGTTGGATGAGTGACACCTGTGCCAACGCGGAGGTGACGCGTGATTCCGTCAGCCAATGAGAATTTTACATGTGGAAAATCGGCATTGGTCGTGGCTGTTAGCGGGTTATCGGATCCAAAACCGGACCCGATAGCTTAACGGCGTCCCGTTACGGTGGATGCCACGTGTCGGTCACCCTTGACGAAAGCACTTCTATGACGCGCGATTTATCGTCATGGAAGTGGACACTTCCGTGATGATAATTTTGGTAATGTCGTGGAACACTTCTACGACAGCACAAGTATGACTATCTTGATTCTATCATAAAATCGTCATGGATGTACATGCATGACAAAAAACGCGACCTACTAAGACAAACACGTATCATCACGGTAGTGTATTTTTTTGTAGTGAGTGTTTGAGAGGAGATGGTGCTGGTGAAGATGTTTATGAAGATTGACCCTCCCTTGATGAGAGGATCATTGATGATGACGATGGCTTCGATCTCCCCCTCCTAGAGGGAAGTTTCCTTGGCAGAATAGCTCCACCGAAGCCCTAGATTGCTTCTGCCCAGGTTCCGCTTCGAGACGGCGGCGCTTCGTCCTGAAAGCTCTCTTCTAATTTTTTTCTAGGTCAAAACCCTCCATATAGCAGAAGACGTGCACCAGACGATGGCCAGGGGGCCCACAAGGCCTGGCGGCGCGCTCCCAGCCTTGTGGCCTCCTCGTGGGTCCCCTTCTGTAACTTCTTTGCCCAATATTTATTTTAATTCCAAAATAATTCTCTGCAAAGTTTCAGGACATTTGGAGTTGTGCAGAGTAGGTCTCTCAGATTTTCTCCTTTCCGGTCCAGAATTCCAGCTGCCAGCATTCTCCCTCTTCACGTAAATCTTGTAAAATAAGAGAGAAAAGGAATAAGTATTTTACCATAATGTGAAATAACAACCCATAATGCGATAAATATGAACATAAAAGCATGATGCAAAATGGACATATCAACTGCCCGAAGCTTAGACCTCGCTTGTCCTCAAGCAAATGCCGAAATCGATAATCATGTCCACATGTTTAGAGATAGAGGTGCCGATAAAAATAAAATACGGACATGAGGGCATCATGATCATATTTAGAACAACAACATATTGTGATATAACTTCTCATGCTAAAGTGATAAATCGTTCACAAGGTAAAGTATGAACCACAAAACTTTATAGAAAACTAACAAACTATGATCTTAGTCATTGAAGCAATTGCAATTTATCATAATATCGAAAAGAGTCAATGTAAGAGCTTTTATGTAGCAAGTCCACATACTCAACCATCTTCTAGTCTTTCATAATTTCTAACACTCACGCGATATTTATGAGATCAAAGCCTCAATCGCACATAGAGAAAGATAGGGGCTTATAGTTTCGCCTCCCAACCTTTTACCTCAAGGGTAATGTCAACAATAGTGGTTGACAAATTTCGTGAAGATATGAATGGTTTTGAAACCAGACTATAAGACATTTGCTTCGTTGTTCAAGAGCAATGGCGGAAAAAGGGGAAGATCGTGCTGCTCCATCAGATTCTACAGCCTGAAACATAAGCAGTCAGGTCAAATGATCTATGCTTCTATACATCTGATGGTGCTTTTATCTGCAAGGACTATAAACTTTATGCCAACAGGCCTTTTGTTGTATGGTTGGAATTTATTTTGTTGTGATACAACATTTATGATGCTGCCAAAGGCTGTAGTAATTACGATGCTATTTTTGTATAGTGTAGGTTTATCTTAGTAAAGTATTCGGCCGAAAGCTTTGTAGGAGCCCAACATGCCAACATTCGTCGAGCCCATTCCAATTGGGCGAAAACAATTCTGGGCCGAAATTTGCATGTAGCCCACTAAAACTATCTGGGCCTAAATCAGCATAAGCTTACATATTTTTCAGGTAGGCCTGTGCCCATAGGGGGCCTTTAACAGGCCTAAATATAATTTGGGCCCTCAGTAATAATAGGCCGTTTACATGTGTAAATATCTCGAGCCCATAAAAAACATGGGCCTTTAATAGGCCGAAAGGTAGATTGGGCCCTGATTGTGCCAAATAACCCACTGGTCTCAGCAGGCCGAAATGGTGGCCCATTTACAATCCGGATCGTCCACAGGCCGAAATTCAGACGGGCCGTAAATGCGCCGACCTACTACACGGGCCTTTAACAGGCCGGATGTTCGGTCGGGCTTGATTAGTGTCATTTTTATATGGGCCGTTAGTAGGCCCGATGTGGCGTTGGGCCACATATGGCCCATGGATTTCGTCCGACGTTAACAGGCCGAAAGTCACAACAGGCTGAAAGTGGCCCAAATCTGTAGCGGGCCTCTAACATGCCAAATGTCAGACATGGTCGAATATGACCCATATCCTTCACGGTCGTCTATGGGCCGAAAGTTTCAATGGCCTATAAATGGGCCCAAATGAAGTAGGACCTTTAACAGACCGGAAACACACGAGACCGTAATTCGGCCCAAATTCTTAGCGGATTGTTAATGGGCCAGAAGTGACCATGGGCCGCGATGATGACAAGTTTAGGACGGGCCGTTGACGGGCCGATTTGACACTAGCCGTACGGGCCTTAACTGAGAATGTTGGGCCTTTAGCTGGGCCGGCCCATTATGGTCTGCAAAATCTTGTGGGCCTTTAGCTGGGCCGGCCCTTTACGGCCCGCTAAATCTTGTGGGCCATTTGTTGGGCCGGCCCATTATGGCCCGCTAAAATTTGGGGGCCATTTGTTGGGCCGGCCCATTATGGCCCGCTAAATTTTGTGGGCCTTTAGTTGGGCCGGCCAATTTAATCTTTATGGGCCACTTTTGGGCCGGTCCACGTGTCAACGTATTATAGGCGCATCTCGCCCATTGGATGAGTGACACCTGTCCCAACGGTGAGCAAACACGTGTTTCCTCCGGCCAATGAGTATTTTACACGTGGAAAACCCCCATTGGTCCGGGCTCTTAACGGGTTATCGGATTCAAAACCAGACCCGATAGCTTAACGGCGTTCCGTTACGGTGGATGCCACGTGTCAGTCACCCTTGACGAAAGCACTTCCATGATGCGGCATTTATCGTCATGGAAGTGAACACTTCTGTGATGATAATTTTGGTAATGTCATGGAACACTTCTACGACAGCACAAGTATGACTATCTCGATTATGTCATAAAATCGTCATGGATCTACATGCATGACAGAAAACGTGACCTACTATGACAAACACGTATCATCACGGAAGTGTCTTTTTTTGTAGTGCACAGTGGGTCAGGGTTCAGATTTCAGCCCGCCCACCCACCACAAGCAATATTCCCCAAGCAATTCCGGTCCTCCGGACATATGCGATCTAATGTATGTGCGACAGCAACCTCAGGAAACAGTCCATCACTTTTGGGCCAGATTCCACCTTGTTAAAAACAAGATCAAAGATTGCTTCGACGACGATGCGGTTTCAGTATTTTGACGCAAATGTACGGACGAGGGGATCCTCAATGCCCTCAACCGACGCCGCATATTGCACTTTGCAGATTTGGCATGCATAGTACAGAAGTATTGCGCAATGGAAAGCGCCTAGAAAGCCCAGACAGCTCGGTGGGAACCACCGGCCTTTAAGCCACCCATCGGACGGGCAAAAAGGATGCACCCTCACGGGGCACCTAATCATCACCCTACGGACAAGAAAGTTAAGCCCTTGACGGGACATAGAACTGTCCTTGATGAATGGCTCGACAAGACCTGTCAGATACACATGACGCCAAATTCTGAACCAACACACAGCCTTCGGGCATGTTAGGTACTCCGGCAGGTGGCCAAGAGCGGTGAGGTTATCCTCACCAATACGACCTCAGAGAAATACTCTCCGGAGGACGACGATCTCAATGTCTTTACGGTCTTCGAGACCTTTTCTTCAAATAATCGGCGTAAAAGGGCACTCCGCGACCTCGTCGAAGTCAACCAAGTAGCCGCAGTAAACCCTTGGAACGATACGGTGATAACTTTCACCGCCAACGACGTACCAAGGGCTCCGCTCTGGTCTGAAACCCAATCGTCGACGGCTTTCGGCTCGCTAAAGTACTCATGGACGGCGGCAGCGGACTGAACCTCATCTACAAGGACACGCTCGATAAAATGCAAATAGACAAGAGCCGCATTGAGCAAAGCAGCACAACCTTTCGAGGCATTATCCCCAGTCGAGAAGCGCGATGCTCGGGGAAAATCAAACTCGATGTGGTATTCGGCACACCGGAGAACTACAGTTTTGATGAGTTAATCTTCCACGTGGCAACTTCCAACAGCGGATATCACGCCCTGTTGGGGCGAGACGCATTCACACGCTTTCAAGCCATACCCAATTATGGGTACATGAAGCTCAAAATGCCCGGGCCTAACGGAGTTATCACTATCACAAGTGATCCGGACATAGCAATCCGCACCGAGAACAAAACCGAATCCTTGGCCCGCAAGGCATTATCCGAGGCCCTTGCGGCCGAGGAACTCACTACTCTACGTTCTATAGTGGACAGAGATGACGTAATCCTCGATAAGAGGCCTAAGTCCACTTCTTTCAAGCCAGCATATGAAATAGTCAAATTTCAAGTTCACCCGACGGATCCTAATTAAACAATAGCCATTGGAGCACAGCTGAATCCGACAGTTGACGACGCACTAAGATCATTCCTGCATGAGAACTAGGGCATCTTTGCCTGGCATCCCTCGGATATGCCAGGAATCCCACGCAGACTGACCGAACACAGCCTCAACATAATAAAGGGGTTCAAGCCAGTCAAGCAAACACTGCGACGATTTTCCAAACCCAAGCGACAAGCTATGGGGGGGAGCTAGCCAAACTACTTGAAGCCGGGTTCATCAGAGACACCAAACACACGGACTGGCTAGCAAACTTCGTCATGGTACCAAAGAAGGACAAATCCTGGCGCCTCTGTGTCGATTTCAAAGACCTCAACAAGGCCTGCCCTAAGGACCCCTTCCCACTGCACCGCATTGACCAAATCATTGATGCACCTGCAAGACACAACTCACTGTGTTTCCTCGATGCATACTTCGGATACCATTAGATTAAAATGAAGGAGTCCGATCAGGCTGCAACGGCATTCATTACTCCGTATGGGCCTTTCTGCTTCAACACTATGCCTTTCGGACTCAAAAACGCCGGCGCCACTTACCAACACATGATTCAAACATGCTTGGAAAAACAAATTGGCAAGACGGTGGAGGCATATGTAGATGATGTAGTCATCAAAACTAAACATGACGAATCATTGGTGCACGACTTACCCCTTACATTCGACAACTTCCGAACATATGACATACGACTCAATCCAGAAAAAGGCATTTTCGGTGTTCCGGTCGGAAAGCTGCTCGGGTTCATTCTTTCCAATAGAGGAATTGAAGCAAATTAGGCCAAAATCCGAGGCCTATCACAATTGGCAACACCAACAGACCTAAAACAGGTCCAAAAACTAGCTGGGTGCGTGGCAGCCTTGAGCCGCTTTATCTCCAGATTGGGAAAGAAGGCGCTGCCACTCTATCGCCTGCTCCGACGTACTGACCACTTTGAGTGGACGGACGCGGCAACAACCGGGTTGGAAGAAATAAAAACTTTGTTAGCAAACAACCCAATCCTTGCCGCACCTAACATCGGCGAACCTATGCTACTGTACATATCTGCAACTCACCAAGTGGTGAGCGCCATGCTCGTCGTCGAACGAGAGGAAGATGGACATAAATTCCTACTCCAAAAACCAGTGTACTATGTATCGGCGGTCCTTACACCATGCAAATCCCGATACCCGCACTATCAAAAGATAGCCTATGCGGTCTTCATGGCATCTCGGAAGCTGCGGCACTACTTTCAAGAGTGCTCGATCACGGTGGCTTCCAAAGTCCCACTCAACGACATCATAAACAATCGAGACGCCACCGGCCGCATTGCCAAATGGGTTGTCGAACTATTACCATTTAAAATAACATACAGGCCACGCCGAGCTAATAAATCTCAGGTGTTGGCCGACTTTGTCGCTGAATGGACATAAGCCGAACTCCCTAAAGAGTACATCACATATTCAAACTGGGTGATGTATTTTGACGGCTCTAAAATGTTAGCCGGATTGGGGGTGGGGGCGCGCCCAGGGGGGCAGGCGCGCCTCCCTGCCTCGTGGCCTCCTCGTTGATTTCTTGACGTCCACTCCAAGTCCTCTGGATCACGTTTGTTCCAAAAATCATGCTCCCGAAGGTTTCATTCCATTTGGACTTCGTTTGATATTCCTTTTCTGCGAAACACTGAAATAGGAAAAAAGCAGCAATTTGCACTGGGCCTTGGGTTAATATGTTAGTCCCAAAAATAATATAAAAGTGTAGAGTAAATCCCATTAAACATCCAAAATGGATAATATAATTGCATGGAACAATAAAAAATTATAGATACGTTGGAGACGTATCGAGCATCCCCAAGCTTAATTCCTGCTCGTCCTCCAGTAGGTAAATGATAAAACAGAATTTTTGATGTGGAATGCTACCTAGCATATTCTTCAATGTAATTTTCTTTATTGTGGCATGAATGTTCAGATCCGGAAGATTCAAGATAAAAGTTTAATATTGACATAAAAATAATAGTACTTCAAGCATACTAACCAAGCAATTATGTCTTCTCAAAATAACACAGCCAAAGAAAGCTCATCCCTACAAAATCATATAGTTTGGCCATGCTTCATTTTCGTCACACAAGATGCTCTCATCTTGCACAACCCCGATGACAAGCCAAGCAATTGTTTCATACTTTAGTAATCTCAAACTTTTTTCTACTTTCACGCAATACATGAGCGTGAGCCATGGATATAGCACTATGGGTGGAATAGAATATGATGATGGGGGTTGTGTGGAGAACACAAAAAGGAGAAAGTCTCACATTGACGCGGCTAATCAACGGGCTAGGGAGATGCCCATCAATTGATGTCAATGCAAGGAGTAGGGATTGCCATGCAACGGATGCACTAGAGCTATAAATGTATGAAAGCTCAACAAAAGAAACTAAGTGGGTGTGCATCCAACTTGCTTGCTCATGAAGACCTAGGGCATTTGAGGAAGCCCATTGTTGGAATATACAAGCCAAGTTCTATAATGAAAAATTCCCACTAGTATATGAAAGTGACAAAACAAGAGACTCTCTATCATAAAGATCATGGTGCTACTTTGAAGCACAAGTGTGGAAAAAGGATAGTAGCATTGTCCCTTTTTATTTCTCTTTTTTTCTTTTTCTTCTTCTTTTTTTGGGCCTTTTTTTATTTGGCCTTTCTCCCTTTTTTATTTTGGGACAATGCTATATTAATCATGATCATCACACTTCTATTTATTTACAACTCGATACTAGAACAAAATATGACTCGATATGAATGCCTCCGGCAGTGTACCGTGATGGGCAATGAATCAAGAGTGACATGTATGAAATAATATGCATGGTGGCTTTGCCACAAATACGATGTCAACTACATGATCATGCAAGGCAATATGACAATGATGAAGCGTGGCATAATAAATGGAACGGTGGAAAGTTGCATGGCAATATATCTCGGAATGGCTATGGAAATGCCATAATAGGTAGGTATGGTGGCTGTTTTGAGGAAGATATAAGGAGGTTTATGCGTGATAGAGCGTATCGTATCACGGGGTTTGGATGCACCGTCGAAGTTTGCACCAACTTTCAAGGTGAGAAAGGGCAATGCACGGTATCGAAGAGGCTAGCAATGATGGAAGGTTGAGAGTGCGTATAATCCATGGACTCAACATTAGTCATAAAGAACTCACATACTTATTGCAAAAATCTACAAGTCATCAAAAACCAAGCACTACACGCATGCTCCTAGGGGGGGTAGATTGGTAGGAAAAGATCATCGCTCGTCCCCGACCGCCACTCATAAGGATGACAATCAAAGAACACCTCATGTTTCAAATTTGTTACACAACGTTTCCCATACGTGCATGCTACGGGACTTGCAAACTTTAACACAAGTATTTCTCAAACTCACAACTACTCAACTAGCACAACTTTAATATCACTATCTCCATATCTCAAAACAATCATCAAGTATCAAACTTCTCTTAGTATTCAATGCACTTATATGAAAGTTTTTATTATATCCATCTTGGATGCCTATCATATTAGGACTAATTTTATAGCCAAAGCAAACTACCATGATGTTCTAAAGGACTCTCAAAAATAATATAAGTGAAGCATGAGAGATCAATAATTTCTATAAAATAAAACCACCACCGTCCTCTAAAAGATATAAGTGAAGCACTAGAGCAAAATTGTTTAGCTCAAAAGATATAAGTGAAGCACATAGAGTATTCTAATAAATTCCGATTAATGTGTGTCTCTCCCAAAAGGTGTGTACAGCAAGGATGATTGTGGTGAACTAAAAATCAAAGACTCAAATCATACAAGACACTCCAAGCAAAACACATATCATGTGGTGAATAAAAATATAGCTCCAAGTAAAGTTACCGATGGACGAAGACAAAAGAGGGGATGCCTTCCGGGGCATCCCCAAGCTTAGGCCTTTTGGTTGTCCTTGGATTTTACCTTGGGGTTCCTTGGGCATCCCCAAGCTTAGGCTCTTGCCACTCCTTGTTCCATAATCCATCAAATCTTTACCCAAAACTTGAAAACTTCACAACACAAAACTTAACAGAAAATCTCGTGAGCTCTGTTAGCGAAAGAAAACAAAACACCACTTCAAGGTAGTGTAATGAACTCATTCTTTATTTATATTGGTGTCAAACCTACTGTATTCCAACTTATCTATGGTTCATAATCTCCTATAGTAGCCATAGATTCATCAAAATAAGCAAACAACACACAAAAACAGAATCTGTCAAAAACAGAACAGTCTGTAGTAATCTGTATCAAACGCATACTTCTGTAACTCCAAAAATTCTAAAATAAATTGCTGGACGTGAGGTAATTATCTATTAATCATCTTCAAAACGAATCAACTAAATATCACTCTCCAGTAAAAAGTTGTAGCTAATCTCGTGAGAGCTAAAGTTTCTGTTTTTTACAGCAAGATCAAAAAGACTTCACCCAAGTCTTCCAAAAGGTTCTACTTGGCACAAACACTAATTAAAACATAAAACCACATGTAAACAGAAGCTAGATGGAAGATTTATTACTAAACAGAACCAAAAAGCAAGAAACAAAAGTAAAATTGGGTTGCCTCCCAACAAGCGCTATCGTTTAATGCCCCTAGCTAAGCATAAAGGCAAGGATAGATCTAGGTATTGCCATCTTTGGTGTTGGGAAAGAAAATAGAAAATTTCTTATCTATAGCATTTATCTTTCTATTTTGAGAAAGCACGTGGCCATTAATGGTGGAAGAAAGATTAAGAACGCTACGAAAATTTGCATCTAAGCTAGCCTTCATCTCATTGATAATTTCGTTTTGGTAAAAGCACAAAAGAGAGGTGGATTCAACTTTCTCACTCATGGGGTGCCCAAATATAGTTCTCATCTTTTCATAGGTATCTATGGGATCCCCTTCGAGAAAACCCTCTTCAAAAATAGAATCTAAAACTTTCTTGAACGAAGCGGGCAACCCAACATAAAAGCTTTTTATGTATAACTCAATTTGATATTGGGGCACATAGCTAGCTCGGATCCTTAAAAGCCTATCCCAAGCATCTTTCAAAGATTCATCAAGTAAATAACGAAAAATTCCGGGATCATCTTCATCAAAATTATTCAAACCCTCATTGATAACCCCGGTAGGTCTTTCCATAGCATAATTATTTATGAGGTTAGAGAGGACAGAGGGACTATCCAAAGTAAAACCCTAGAGAGAACCCTTAGCCCTTTTTGATTCGTCCATGGCACAAGGAAAACAACGGGAAAGAGGCGAACAGAAAGAGAGGGCGAATAAAACGGCAAGGGTGAAGTGGGGGAGAGGAAAACGAGGGGCAAATGGCAAATAATGTAATGCGAGGGATAAGAGTTTGTGATGGGTACTTGGTATGTCTTGACTTGTGCGTAGACTCCCCGGCAACGGCGCCAGAAATGGCTAGTTGCTGGGAGATCAAATCTTGACTTGACTTGGCGTAAGCCTCCCCGGCAACGGCGCTAGAAATCCTTCTTGCTACCTCTTGAGCATGCGTTGGTTTTCCCTTGAAGAGGAAAGGGTGATGCAGCAAAGTAGCATAAGTATTTCCCTCAGTTTTTGAGAACCAAGGTATCAATCCAGTAGGAGGCCACACGCAAGTCCCTCGTACCTACACAAACAAATAAGAACCTTGCAACCAACGCGATAAAGGGGTTGTCAATCCCTTCACGGCCACTTGCAAAAGTGAGATCTGGTAGAGATGATAATATTTTTGGTATTTTTATCATAAAGATTGAAAGTAAAGATTGCAAAGTAAAAATAGATTGGAAACTTATATGATGGAAAATAGACCGGGGGCCATAGGTTTCACTAGTGGCTTCTCTCAAGATAGCATAAGTTTACGGTGGGTGAACAAATTACTGTCGAGCAATTGATAGAAAAGTGCATAATTATGAGAATATCTAGGCATGATCATGTCTATAGGCATCACGTCCGTGACAAGTAGACCGACTCCTGCCTGCATCTACTACTATTACTCCACACATCGACCGCTATCCACCATGCATCTAGAGTATTAAGTTCATAAGAACAGAGTAACGCATTAGGCAAGATGACATGATGTAGAGGGATAAACTCAAGCCATATGATATAAACCCCATCTTTTTATCCTCGATGGCAACAATACAATACGTGTCGTTTCCCCTACTGTCACTGGGATCGAGCAATGCAAGATTGAACCTAAAGCTAAGCACGTGTCCCATTGCAAGAAAGATCAATCTAGTAGGCCAAACCACACTGATAATTCGAAGAGACTTGCAAATGTAACCAATCATACATAAAAGAATTCAGAGAAGATTCAAATATTGTTCATAGATAATCTTGATCATAAACCCACAGTTCATCAGATATCCACAAACACACCGCAAAAAGAGTTACATCGAATAGATCTCCAAGAAGATCAAGGAGAACTTTGTATTGAGATCCAAAGAGAGAGAAGAAGCCATCTAGCTAATAACTATGGACCCGAAGGTCTGTGGTAAACTACTCACACATCATCGGAGAGGCTATGGTGTTGATGTAGAAGCCCTCCGTGATTGATTCCCCCTCCGGCGGAGCGCCGAAAAAGGCCCCAAGATGGGATCTCACGGGTACAGAAGGTTGCGTCGGTGGAAATAGGGTTTCGTGGTGCTCCTGGATGTTTTCGGGGTACATGGGTATATATAGGAGGAAGAAGTAGGTCGGTGGAGCTGCGAGGGGCCCACGAGGGTGGGGGCGCGCCCAGGGGCAGGCGTGCCTCCCTGCCTCGTGGCCTCCTCGTTGATTTCTTGACATCCACTCCAAGTCCTCTGGATCACGTTTGTTCCAAAAATCACGCTCCCGAAGGTTTCATTCCGTTTGGACTCCGTTTGATATACCTTTTCTATGAAACACTGAAATAGGCAAAAAAAACAACAATTTGCACTGGGCCTTGGGTTAAAAGGTTAGTCCCAAAAATAATATAAAAGTGTATAGTAAATCCCATTAAACATCCAAAACGGATAATATAATAGCATGGAACAATCAAAAATTATAGATACGTTGGAGACGTATCAGTATATAACAGGGTTTTGTCTTCTAAAGGTCAATAAATCTTCAGAGTCGCCAAACTCTTCAAGTCTTGTTCATGTCTCCAATGGGCTTCTTCCGATCATGCTTGTCCTTCTCAAGTTCTTTCGCCAGATCATCTCTGTTGACGCGAAGTCTCTCGTGACGTCCTTTAATATTCTGGAGTTAGATTCCACACTTCTGGGTTTCAACATCCTTGGCATGAACTATGGTCCTACTGTCCTTCAGTTCCTGACGAATCTCTGGTATGTCAAGGTTTTGCTCCTCCAGCTTGGCTACTTTCAGCTTCTGGGTCCTAAGTTCTTCACGAAATGCTTCCTTGTCAAATACGGCTTCCTAAAGGTCCATCTTAAACTTCTTGATGTAATATTCCAGATCCTGGCGATACACCGGCTAAAGTTAAAACTTTGTCTTTTGCTAATAGGTGCTCCATTAGCCCTTTTGTCATCCAATCCTTCCAAAGAAACGTATGCTCAACTCAGCATGATGACAATAGCGTAAGCGGGCGATAACATCATGGATAGCCATGTTTATGCCCATATCTTTGCCATGAGCTATCGTTCCATAGTTGATATCTCTTGCCTTAGGGTTTTCTTGACAAAACTTTGAGTTTTAACGCTCCATGTTCCGGTTCTCCGACACACCTTGATCTCAGGTATTGACAGCTTCAATAGTCTGACAAGTTCCATAAGGGTAGACTTCCTAGGTCACACTAATCTGGAAATTCTTCAGAGCCTTCAAATTATCCTAGTCTTCGGAGTCTTCAACCGTTGTAGTTTCCATTATTCTAATGCCAAGTAAAATCCTCTTCATTCCGAAGTGGTCTTAGTTGTCCGATATCTTGTCCTTCTTGGAGTGGTCTCATCAGTCGTATCTTCGTGTGGTCAAAAGGGGAAAGGGGTATGGTCTACCTAAAAGGGAAAATTTTGATATAGCTCAAAAAAGAAGAGAGGTAAAAGATGTTTTTGAAAAAATAAAGTTTTAGAGAAAATATTTCCTATGGGCTTTCCAGTTTCTAGGGTCATGTCCTATAGTCAACCTGGCTCTGATACCATCTTGTAGCGACCCGACCTCAGACGGTCAAGTCTCTGTGCTTAAGTGTCATCCCTGGATCGGTATGCTGACACACACAGTACTCGAGGATTTATAACAGAGGTAAATCACATGTATAAAGTAACGTAAATACTATTACCTCAATCCAAATAGCGGAAGTAACAACAAGGTTGTGGAATCCCATCAACACCAACGGCAAAGTTGAGTGTAGAAATCGTAACCCTAACGTATCACTTACTCGTCGTAAGATTCCTGCAACATGAGACGTTGCAGCCATGTAGGTAAGTACATTGAATGCACTGGCAATTTCACAATGTAGAGTAATGCTGAATAATGACTATCACTACATGCATGTATTGCTGGTGGAGGCTCTAAGTTTAAGTTTTGCATAAAGCTATTTTTTCTCTACAACAAAGGAATATGTTTTATTTAACTACAAAGTTTGTTGAAAACATTGAGAAGGTTCCTCCAACTCAATCCCAAAATAATATTTAACCCAACAAATTATTTGAGTAAAGTGATGAGATCAAATCAATAATTCAAGTACCAGATACTCAAGATGTCCATAACCGGGGACATGGCTAATCATGATTAGTTTATACACTCTGTAGATGTTTGCGCACTTTTCCCCACAAGACTCGATCTCCTCCGTTGAATTTCTCGCACTACATGATGTTTGAGAAATGGATGATCGAGAGACAGTCTTTCTGAAGCATGAACTCTTTACTCTGGGTAGGCAGTACCACCTACTTTCCCCTACATCTGCTAGCCTACCACTGAAAGAGGTCACACAACTTACTCAACTATGCCAGAGCCCATAATGGCTTGTGGCTGCACACGGAAGTTTCTAGCATGAATAATCTTATGATCCCTTTGAGCCTGGGTGGCATTACATAGGGTGACCACACGGGTACTCCAGGATTCCCTTAGGCAAGCACTGGGTTCTCCAGGTGCCCGGGCAAACCACTGGGTGCTCCAGGGTGCCCCAACCATTCCACCCAGATGTGTATTAAAGTAGCCACCTTAAGTTTACCTTAGTTAATATAACTCTCACATCTTCCATGAAATCTCACATACCAATCCACGTCTACGAGCATAGCAAAGTAGTGCAAGCATAACGCAATAATACCCTGGGTTTGAATGCAAGACAATAGGTTCCTACCTCATCAACTACTTCCAAAAGCCCACATGTTATCAAATCCTAGTCATGCAATGTTTGAGGGTTGAAACTAATGCATAAAAACTGGTATGAAAAGTATGATCAAAGTGTGAACTTGCCTTGTACTGTTGATGAAGATGATTCGCACTCATAACTCCTGATAGTTCTACTCATGACACTCCGGTCAATCTATCGTAAGCAAGCAATAGTAATCACACATAAGCAATCATGCAAAAGAATCGAAGAAAAGATCTCAGAAAACCTCGAAAACAAGTAATTAACTCTTGCAACAGAAAACAATTTCTAACAGTACCAAAATTATGTGGATTTGGTCTTATCAGAAAGTTTAGGTCAAGAGCTTCAATTTTTTAAAAGAATCAACCAAATCGGAGTTACGAAACTCAAGTTATGATCAAAAGAAGTTTGAATATGAATCTGAACAAATTTCGAAATTTGAAAAATTCAAAAAGTTGACGTGACAGGTTCACTGGATAGGTGAAACAAGACAAAACTATAGGCGTTGGTTTTATCTAATTTGGATGAACGAGTAAAATCAGGGACAAGCTGTTTTACGGAAGAAAAATAGCTACGGCTAAAAGAATTCTAGGTCTAATGTATAAATACATAGACTAATTGATAATCTAATTATTTTACCGTACTAGTCTAGAAATAATAAACTACGGAAGTATAAAAAAACGAAGAAAGATACCTTTATAAGATAGAGAAAAGACGACTTTGGAGAGAAGAGACAACTTCCAGAAGTCCCGCCGGAGAGGAGAAATGTATTTTTCTTTAGTGAATCTAGTCAAACCAAAATATTGATTTAACCCGAATAGGATGATTTTTGGAGGCTCTATGGGTCTATATTTATAGGTGGAAAAGAGGTTTAGGGGTCAAAGGCTAGGCAATGTGGTACTAAACATAGACAAAAAGGGAGATGAAAGAGATAGGAAAACAAAGAAAAGAAACGCCGCCGCATGGGCCTTCGGCCGACCTGCGCGTGTGCGTGCGCAGAGTTTTTTTCTACCTTTTCTTTAGAAAAGAAAACTATTTTTAATAGAAAATAAATAAATTGAACGACAACCGGAAAAATAATATAGCCCGGCCTGCTGGCTATGTTGCGCTCGCTGGCGAGGGATAGCAGTCGGTCTCTCGTACAGTTTTTTTTATAAAAACGGAAAAGGGGTACGGAAAATAAGAAAAGAATAAATTAAAAAATTTCCATAGGCATATTATATATCAAACTTTTCAGAAGAAGATTTTCTACAATGTGCACATTTTTCTAGCATCAAATAAAATCCACAAAAATTTGAATAAAGCAAACAGTGCTACTGTTACAATAAAACCTAATAAAAATCATTTTAAAATTACCAAAATAATTCAAATTTATTTCTCTCCATTTTTCTACTGTAGGGAATCGTTTTACTCTAATTTCCATATATTTTATTTTTGGAGAAAATAATTTGAATAAAAACCAAATATCTCCAAATTGAAAATAATTTCAAAGGGACGTTAAATTTGATTCTTTGAAACTCCCTACTCATATTTCATATGTTTTGAAGAAGTCATTTTATCTTCCCTCATGAAAATCATTGAGTTGCTTAAAGTTTCTGAATTTGGAATATTTCCAAATAAAATTCAAATATTTTCCAAAAACACTTTTTCATTTGATTAAATGGAAGAATTCATATAATCTTCTCTCTAGGGTTTTGTATTTGAAAAGAATTTGAATTCATGGAGATTATAAATGCAAAATGAAAGTTTGGGAAAGTCCTTTTATTCCCTCTCATTTAACTTTCAAAAAGTTTCAAATTTCACTCAATTTCACACAAGCAACCACACCACAATCAAACAATCAATCAAGACTATCTATTTAATATAACATTCCAAAATTTAGAATTTTGGGGTGTTACAGATATGTACCTCGGACGGGTGTAGCCGAAAGTTAGCGTTCTTAAGGGAATAATTGGTCGGCGGACAAATGACGAACTGCCCTTGTTGCAATATGAACTCTCAAAATATAAAAACTCCTGTGATTCTTTCGCATCACGGCTTAGGCATGCATAAATAATGCATGCTGACCAAGGGAGAGGAACCCTTAACGGAACTATTCTCACTGGAAGATGTTTCTTGCATTAAAAAAGTAATATAACATAACTCCTCGAATACCGTTTGTCTGTTCAAGCACTATGACCGGATTGCCTGGTTTTCGAACATACTTGGTGTTTTCCACGGGTATAGTATTCAGAAACACTCCAACCCTTGGGTTTCGGAGGTAGAAGTGGAAGGTTTGCCATGACAATCTTTTTCAGTTCGGACGGAGATAAGTTTGGTGATAAAGTACATTGTTACATGGAATTAAACACCTACTCTTTATCTATACCATCTATCGGGCTGTCTAGTTTACAGTCCTGCTGTGAAAATTTGGCGGTTGTCCTTACTTGGTCATACACCAAGCTAACAGGAATTTCTTGGCCATCTGGTCCCCAAGGTCCGACCCGGGCCATAGGATTTGGATCAAGTCCAGTATACCGCGTTTTCACCATGGCCTAGGCTTCTCGTGCGCCTTCTCGACATGCTGAAGCCTTCCATAGTTCAAAGCGGCGTCGAGCTCCCTTGAATAAATTCACGAGCTCCTCCATAATTTATGGAGGAGAATCAGATGGCCATAAAGCCTTAGCCATCTTCCCCATGGCTTTCCGAGCTTGCTCGTGCACTTTGGCTAGCTCTTACAGCAAGTCGCCTTGAAATCCGGACACTTCTCCCTCGGGCTTCCCAGTTAACAAACCTATAGGAACAATCTCGTAAACCTTTCTATCAGGGGACCGCATGAAAGTTAGGTTAAAGGACATACTGAATATGCCGCCTTTCAGCTTTCTGTTCTCCTTCAAGGCATCCGACAGTTGGGCTCGTATGTCCTTTAGCTCTTCGGCTTGCTTGATGTTTGCATCCTGTAGCTTGTTCTTCTCATTAATGGTCTGTGTTAATACACGTTGACCAGCGGCTTCTTGCCCTTCGGCATATTGTTTGTCCGCCTAAGTAGCCTTTAGCATCTCCTCCAACTGATCTGCCGATCCTTCAGTTGTAAACAAAACAATGCATATTTAAAATTCATTGTTGGCGCAGAATCATATTCTCCGGACACTGTTGTGCTTACCATCAGGTGCCTTCTTGGATTTTTTCAATTTTTCCAGTTCGGCGGTGACAACAGTTAGCTTGGACCGACATTCTTCAAGATCCTGGGACAGTGTGTTATTTTTCGCCACGAGTACCTGATGATATAACGACCCTTAAATCAGTTGGGCCAACTGCTTCAAGTCTCGGGGGGCTATTGGCATATGATTATTGAATCTACTCAAAGTTTTTTACCCGCATATCCTTTGAAAGCTGGTGGGTGGCTCCGGCAAGTCCATCCCAAGCAGCCTGGATATATGCATCCGCAGAGCTGAGGGCATTGAACGCCTCTTCGGTGAAACTCGGGTCGCGCATGGCCTCTTTCCGCCACCGATGATTCATCGCGCTCTCCACTTCGGAATTGGTGACGGATACATTATCTGAATCCTCCTGGAGATGACAATCCGGCATTGTGCCCGTATCAACCCTAGTCCTTGCGGCAGGTTTCGGGGCTGGATTGGTCGATGCATGGCCGGCAAGGTCCCCGGATACAGTCCGGCGTATGCTCTTCCTAAAATTTGGCCCAGCGTAAAACGTCATAATTCGGTCTATCCGCCGAATGCGTGTTAAAAACTATACCTCTTTGGTGAAGGTGGGGGCACGGTAGTATCACCGCTTGCCTTCCTTTTCAAAGGCTCGCCCTGCGCGGGTGTCGCCTTCTTAGAGGACGCCTCTGATACAGCTCGGCGAGACGAGCGCCACCCCTTTGGAGCATGAGACAGTGCGGTGGGTGAGGCGCAACGGGAAAACTCTTTTGGAGGAGACGTCTCCTAGGTACTTACCTGGGAGGAGGGGAGAAGGCCGGGGTAATCGGCTATAATGGCCACTTCCGTGCCATCGTAGCTTGCTTGGTAAAGACCCCCTCCTTAAGTTCTATAAATATATCCGGATCTTCTTCATATCTGGGATCCAGGTCTCGAACATGGTCCTCTGGCTGCGGAGCCGGGCTGTATATCCCCTCGATGACCTTTCTCCACTCCTATTAAAAGTAGCCGGATTAAATTCGGCTAGCATAACTCAGGAAAGAGATTGAGTGAGGCCAATAATAAAAAAAACTCACCGAGTCGATGGGGTTATACATGGAAAAACCTTCCCGACACTTCAAGCGGGTAAAGTCTTCCTTCTCCCCTTTGTAAAGGTCAGCTAAGATGGTGGCCAGGGTAACAAAATTGTCTGAACCCTTGCATAGGCAACGGGATGCATCGTCCTCCCCGTTGTAATTCCACATAGAAAAACCTATAGATTGGAGCGGCTGAACGCATCGCATTATTGAAATCGCCATTACCTCGACTATAGACAGCCCGGAGTTGGCAAGTACTCTGATCTTGCTTGCTAGCCTCTTAACCTCCGGACTGTCTTCCTCCTCGAAGCTCCGGGGACGCCAGCTAGTGCACTTCTTTAAAGGAGCACCGGACAATTCGGGGAGACCGCGCCGGATTGAGTCTGGAAGAACGAGGTCTTCAATATAAAACCATTCCGAGGGCCACTCTTCGGATGCCATCTACGGAGTGCCGGACAAGTATCATGTCCCGACTATGCGCCATATTTCGGTGCCGCCCACCTTGAATATAGATCCCTTTTGGGAGCGGGGGACGAGAAAAATTTCCGCCATAGCTCGAAATGAGCCTCACAGCCTAGAAACAGCTCGCAAAGAGCAACGAAGCCCGCGATGTGCAGGATGGAGCCTGGCGTCAGATTGTGAAGTTGGAGGCCATAATACTCCAGGAGACCTCTAAGGAAGGGGTGGTTAGGAAATCCTACGCCTCTCAAAATGAAGGAAACGAAGCACACCCGCTCCTCTTTAGAAGGTTTGGGGAAATTCTCCGCCAGGGCTTCGCCATTGAGGGAAGTTAATCCAGCCCGAACGGAGACTAGATCCGCGGGAGGAAGATATCCCTGCGTCTGAAGTTTATTCAGATGGGCGCTGCATACCGAGCAGCTTTCCCAGTCGCCTTTTTGAAGGCCGTGGGGGTGTGAGGAAGAGTTAGGAGCGCCGACCATGTTTGGACAATTTCCTATGGCGAGTTCTAAGGATTTTCGCATGGTGTGGAATGGCATCTGAGATCTAATCTCCTTAAATAGATGCCTTCCCTGCGTGGTCGAGGGGTTATTTGTAAAAAAACAACTAGACCATTCGCATTCGTTTGACACTTGGAAGCCGAGGCGACGGCAGCAAAGAATCAATAGAATATGATATTTAATGTGGAGCCGAATTATCGTCAATCCGAAGTGTAATAGAGAACCCGCCTTGCAAAGCCGAAGACATAAAGCCGGATACTACACCGTCATTGAAGGCAAGTTCGGGGGCTACTGAGGGAGTCCTGGATAAGGGGTCCTCAGGCATCTGGGATATGTAACATGGGCCGGACTGATGGGCCGTGAAGATACAAGATAGAAGGCTTTCCCCCGTGTCCGGATGGGACTCTCCGTTGCGTAGATAGCAAGCTTGGCAGCCAGATGTGTAGTTTCATTTCTCTGTAAACCGACTTTGTACAACCCTAGCCCCCTCCGGTGTTTATATAAACCAGAGGGGTTAGTCTATAGAGGCTATCGCAAATCATACATGCTAGACATCTAGGGTTTAGCCATTATAATCTCGAGGTAGATCAACTCTTGTAACCCCTATACTCATCAAAGTCAAACAAGCAGGAAGTAGGATATTACCTCCATTAAGAGGGCCCGAACCTGGGTAAACATCGTGTCCCCCATCTCCTCTTACCTTCGATCATCAGACGCACAATTTGGGACCCCCTACCCGAGATCAGCCGGTTTTGACACCGACAGTGCTCCCGCGCCGCCTCGCCGCCCCGAAACCACTCCCCACCACCGGTCCATCGCCTGTCCTGCCCATCTGTAGCGACCAGACCTCAAATGGCCTGTGCTGCTGTGCACCAGTGTCATCCCTGGATCAGTAATGCTGACACGCACAGTACAAATGGAGGATTTATAACAGAGTAGCAATCACACACTTATTACATCGAATATCTCCGAAGAGATTAAGTATGATAAACATGGCTTAAGGCCATCTAACAACGATAATAGCGGAAGACTTGGAAGATAAGTGAGTCCATCAACTCCAGCGGCATCACTGAGTATAAGACCACGACCTAGGGCACCTTACTCGTCGTCTGAAAAGTCAGCAACATGAAACGTTGCAGCCCGAAAACGGGTCAGCACATAGAATATGCTGGCAATGTAACACATAGAGAACAATGAACAATAATAATGCTATACTATATGCATATATGGCTGGTGGAAAGCTCTATGGTTACAGTTTTGCGAAAAGCCAATTTTATCCTACTGCAAAAGGAATAAATTTTATTTAACTATCATGGTGGTTGAAACATTGAGAAGGTACCTCCAACTCAATCCCAATTAAGTATCATCATTACCCCAACAAAATTAATTATAAGTATCACGGTGATGAGATTCAAGTGATAATCCAGGTACTAGATACTCAAGTTGTCCATAACCGGGGACACGGCTAATCATGATCAGTTTGTACACTCTGCAGAGGTTTGCGCACTTTTCCCCACAAGACTCGATCGCCTCCGCTTGATTCTCGCACTCCATGATGTTTGAGAAACGGATGACCGAGACACAGTCTTTCAGAAACAATCACTCTTTACTCTGGATGGACCGGTACACCTACTTTCCCCTACATCTGCTAGTCCACCTCTTCAAGAGATCCTGTAACCTACTCAGCTATGCTAGAGCCCATAATAGCTTGTGGCTGCACACGGAAGTTTCTAGCATGAATAATCTTATGATCCCTTTGAGCCTGGGTGGCGGACCTTATACATACAGACAACACTGGGTTCTCCAGGTGCCTCAATCCACCCAGATGTGAGTTTTAGTTGCCACCTTAAGTTGAACCATTAATAAACATCTCACATCTGTCATGAATATCTCTCAAACCCAATCCACGTCTACGAGCATAGCATGGCAATAATAAAAGCAACGTAGAAGTAACTCCCAAGGGTTTGATAAAGTAAAACAGGTAATAGGTACTACCTCAACTACTTCCCAATACCCACAATTTAATTAGATCCTAATCATGCAATGTGTGAGGAAAACAGATCTAATGCAATAAAACTGGGTATGAGCGGAATATGATCAAAGTGTTACTTGCCTTGCTGATGATCCGCAAAACCTAGCGATTCGAAGTAACAAGCGGCACACTCCGGGTACTCTATCGCAAACAAACAAGCATACAATAAGTACTCATCTAATGCACAGGTAAAACTCGAATGAAGATCCAACCAGAAAGTTCAACTTAAGAACTCCGGTTTGCAAAAAGAATCAACTCGAAAGAAACAACGAAAGTCAAACGGCGAAAGAAAGAAACTTCGTTTGCTAATCTGGATCTAGGTCAAATTTTACTGTAGCAAAAACTTGTTTGAGTAGGTTAAACGGAAAGAGAATTTCGAGACGAAACTCTAGGCGCTTGAATCACATGATTCTAGTAAACGAGCGAGAAGTTAAACAGAATCGAAGATTCGATCAGAAATCGAATCTGAGAAAATAACAAGAAAATCCGACGAAAAAGAAAAACGGACGAACGGTTAAAGAACGGACGTTCGTTAACAGAGAAAAACCGACGAACGCGTTCGTTAAAACGAACGGTTCGGTGAACGCTCGCAAAATAATAAAACCGAAAAAAAACCGATCTAGGGTTTTTATTTATTTTAAACAAAGGTTTTTTTAAACGAAAACCGGCAAAGAACGGGCGGCGACAGTACCACGGGGACGGGCTCCGGCGAAGCTCTGGCAGGCTCCGGGCTCGGCGACGGGGTGCGGGGCTCGGGGGGGAATGCGGCGGCGAGGGGCGGCGGCTCCGGCGGGCGAACGCGGCGGCGGCGGCGGCGGGGCGTGTTGCGGGCGGCGGCGGGTGCGGCTCCGGCGGCGGCGGTGGTGAGGAAAGAGAGGGGGCGCTATATATATATAGGAGGGGGAGGGCGGCGGCTTGGGGAAGGGGTCGGGCGAGGGGAGGCGTGCGGCGGCCGGATTCGGTCATGGCGGCGGCGACCTCCCGTGCGGGAAGAGGAAGGCGCGAGGCGGGCCGTCGGCTGGGCCTTTCGCCCAGTCGGCGCGCGGGCGGATCTTTTTTTTAAAATAAGTTCCGCAAAACAAATTCGTAGAAAAATAAATAAAAATCAAAAAAATATAAAATAAATTTTCCCTGTCTAGTTAGAAAATCTAGAATAGGGTGAACATTTTTTTAAACCAAAATAAATATTTTGAAAACATGCAATATTTTTAATGCAATAAAAATTGCAAATAAAATCCAAATAAATCCAATAAATGATTTTAATATTTTTCCTCCAGTATCTCAATTGTTTTGGAGAAGTCATATTTTCTCCTCTCGTTTATTTTTAAAATTGAAATATTTTTCCGGAGAGAAAATAATTAAAATAAAATCCTCGTCTTATTATTTGATGAAAATCAAATATGAAAATTCGAGAAAATCCCCAACTCTCTCCGAGGGTCCTTGAGTTGCTTAGGATTTATCGAGGATTTGTCAAAAATGCAATAAAACATGATATGCAATGATGATCTATGTATAACATTCCAAATTGAAAATTTGGGATGTTACACCATCCCTCTAGCCCCCCTCGCACCAAGCTTTTTCTCCAGTGATCCCCATGCCACCGCCCCACCACCATCGGCGACCACGCCCCCACCCTGAACCCTAAGATAGAGAGTGGGGTACCTCTCCGGTGAGCCCCCCTCCCTGCTGCGGCAGGTTCTTCCTTAACTCCGGTGAGCCCCCCTACCCCCTGAAAATCGACTGACCCAAAAGTCGATTCAGTCGACTGAAGTGTAGCTAAATCGGAGCAGCAACATAAGCAAGAGAGCAAGAGCGAAAGGAGCAGCGCAAGCAGGAGCAAGAGCGAGAGCAGCAGCGCGAGCAAGAGAAAGAGCAGACCGGGCAGGGGACCGAGAGCAAGAGCAGAGCAACAACATGAGCGAGAGCCAAAGCAGCAGCAACTCCTACTGATGTGGACGTCGCCGCCAAGGGAGCGACACCATGGAGGAAGTGGCCGGCGACGCCGCCATGGATGGAGTCGCGCCATCTCGGCTCGGGACCGAGTGCCGGCAGCACTGTGAGAACGAATCAAGAAGAAAATGCGGCGATTAGTGTAGAACCTCTTTGGTGGCACCGGTTAGGCCTCAGCTTCATCCGAGGAAATGGTGATGATGCTGCTCTTCCGGTGGTGCAGGTGAAGACGGCGGTGTGGGAATGGAGGTGGCACGAAAGATGAGGGGAACGTCGGGGCAGCTCCTTGGAGCTGGGGGATGGGTGGCTGAACCAGCGGGACAACAAGATCGATGACGGATCCTCATCCAGTGCGGTGGATGAGGGACGTCGAGGTGTTGTTGTGGATGACACCGTCGGGGAAGAGGCTCCGGCTGGGTGGCGGACGGAGGAGGGTGTGGGGCTTCGCGGGTTTTCACGCCCTCGGTGTACGAATGGGTGGGTAGATGGGATGGGAGCGGGGAACCATGGTTTGGGACGCGCTTGTCCGAAATGTGGGGTAAGTTACGAAAGTACCTCCACCGATTTGGGCTAGGCTGTTCTTTTGGTTTAGGGGTATCATAGGCATTTCGCGTGTCGGGATTTCGCAGGAGGTGGGAGTTTTCGCGCGTGTTGTAATTTTGGGATAGCAAGGCGCGGGTTCACATGGAGGGAGTTTTTGGATCACAACGAGACAAAGATATATCTTAAATATTTCGGGGTAACAAGGTGTGGGTTGAAGAGGCGGGAGTTTTGCAGCACAATAGACATAGATGCTAGCTTGAAATTTCGGCATAACAAGGCGCGGCTTGAAATTTCGGGAGAACAAGCTTAACATGTACAAAGAAAAGACAATTGGCACATTATCACTAGAGAGAGCCATGTCCCATTTCACTATATTACTAGAAATGCATTCAAATACAACAACAACAAAAGTAAAAAAATCGGGACAACAAACATAACGTGTACAGTACCAAATCAATTTGTACTTCCCTCAACAATAAAAAAACAATTCGTGTTGTCTAGCATATGGACTAAATTTGAGTACATTTTCCCTGTATGAATGGGATTATACTCGGGTTACTTATACAACCATCTAAATATTATCTTCACAACACATGCCATGAATATAGGAGTAGTAAATTCCTATATAAATACGTACTACATATACATACGATCTTAAATTCAAATATATGTATCCATTTTATGTGGAATTCAAGTCATAGTACACGTATGCTCTAGCTAGATGTTCGGAATATAAACCATGTATGATACTACGTACAATGTGTTTAACACGCACAACACACACACACACACACAAACACCATTTAGGCTAGTAAGGTACACGTGCATTGCACACATGAGATTTGGCACAAAATTATGAATAAATACCACATCATAGCATGTATGCTTTGAGTCATATATGCATGATGTAGATGTTCGTTTAATTCTTATAGTTCATCTCATTCAAAATCATTTAGTTTTTATAAAAAAAGCTAATATATTTTAAGATTCATGGAATTGTGCATTGTAAAGCATAAAGTAAAAACAAATAATGGCAATTCATGTAGGAAAAAAATTGGGCAATTACGATACGGATGATTCTAGAACAAAGAAGAAGTGCTTGTGTTTTGAGGTTTGTGCATTATGCTTAAGCTCAACCATGGAGTCTTCTAGATTGTACATGTGGCAAAATCTGGTGGAATGTAGATGATATCCAACGGCCAGTAGTGCTCGGATTTTCCATCTCTACACCGTCGGATTGGCTTCATCCAACAACCATCTTTCAAAGTTAAAATTATTCGCACACTATATAAAAAATATAAAATATAATATATACGAGTATATATATATGATGCGAAAGCCACCCATCATCTCCAATTAGAATAGTGTGTTCATGCATGGATGCAATGTGGCCAAACGATGTCTGCCATCGGTATCTCAAATTCAAATCAGTCTGACCTTGTTCAATGTGTATACTGTATAGCATGCTCGTTCCCAAACCACACCACGCATATCTCAATTATATTCATGCATGCATGGGTTTCAAACATCATGATCTCTTATTCAAATATTTGAATTCAACTTTACATTGATTATGACCTCACCTAGTCTTTTACACCCACACAGTCGTCTTCTCTTTATAATTGTACCACTTTCTCTCATGCATGCATGCACACACACTACCACTTGGCATTATCCATCGCACACATGCAATCTTTTTCTTCAGGTCGGTATCCCATGCATTCACACACACACACACCTCCCCTTCTTCATCATATCGGGCATTCTTTATCTCTCACGTGCATGCGCAACGATCGATGTTCCTCTATGTGTCTGTATATATAGCTAGGTCTTTCCCAGTTTTCCACACAAACCGATCAATCTATATATCTAGTGAGGTCTCACCCTCATTCCCACGTACACATCGATCAATCTATACCTCTCTATATAGGATTACATAGCTAATACACCCACATTAATTATATATCCAATGTCCCCCTCTCATCATCGATGCCTTCTGCTTCATCTCTCAGATGCGCGCACAGTGGCGAAGACAGCTGGGGGCAGCAAGGGCCCTGCCCCCCTAACATCACTATATATTGAGGCTAATATGAATATGATCAGTAGATCAATTGCTGGTAAAATGGTTTAAGTTGATGAATTGGCCCTCCTCTTAAAGGACTAGCAATGCTTGCCCCGCTAGCTCGTTTCTTTTTCATGGCTCCGCCACTGCGTGCAATAGTGCATGTTCTTGCCCCCTCTCTTTAAATATAAATCTCACACTTGTGCACTCCTTCATAGTCTCCCTCCACTTGGCGCCTCGCACCATCTTCCAGCCCCCCACCAGATTTTGCCACATGTACAATCTAGAAGACTCCATGGTTCAACTTAAGCATAATGCACAAACATCAAAACACAAGTGCTTCTCCTTTGTTCTTGAATCTTCCGTATCATAACTGCCCAAACTTTTTTTCTACTTGAATTGCCATTATTTGTTTTTATTTTATGCTTTACAACGCATAATTCCATGAATCATAAAATAGATTAACTTTTTTATAAAAAATAATTTATTTTGAATGAGATGAACTATAAGAATTAAACAAACGTCTACATCATGCATATATGACTCAAAGCTGACATGCTATAGTGTGGTATTTATTCATAATTTTGTTGCCAAATCTGATGCGTGCAATGCACGTGTACCTTACTAGTACTTCAAGTATGTGCAAAACACATAAATTAGAATTCCAATGGCATGCTACATAGTGTCTCTCTTTCAGTTCATGAAGCCACGTGGTACATGTGGAGGCGTTGTCGCGACCTCCTTGTGTGGATTTATCATAGTGACCTGCTGTTGGTTCCAGAAGAATGTACTCGTCCTCTCTCATGCACACTGGCAGTACATGCACGAAGCAAAGATGTGCACGCACGCACTCATTCCCTCGCACGCACACGCGGGTACACGGTGGGACGCATTTTTGTACGAAGATCCACCCGATGTGATAATTATACGTGTGTAAAGTCCTTCACTTCATTGATGGTCAATTAATAAAGCGCATGCAAATTGAGTGGACGTGAGGGAGGAAGTAGTTGAGAAAGACATTACTACTCCACTGCGTGCATGCGAGTAGTTAAATAATGGGTTGCTACTTCCATTGGTCTCCTTCGTATTTTGTGCCAATTTTTGACCAGATTTTTAAGTAACATAATATTTATGCATGTCGTAAAAAGTGGCACAAAAAAGGGGGCCAATTAACCAGGACGCAGGCAGGATGAGGAAGGATCCGCCATGGATAATCCCTTAGATCCCAGGATCCCGCGGGCTGCCCTCGCGTTGCGTCCCACAGCACTACCACCTTTGAGCGAAACCCACATGTGTTTTAGAGGGGATCCATTGCTCTGGAATCATAGATCGGTGGCGCCGGAGGACATGCCAGGGCTGCGTTTCAGGTGGTGGGCAGCAAGGGCAAATCGGATTGAGGAAGCATCGCATCGATTGGAGAGAAGTTCGAAGGAGCTGCGCCTGGCGCAGCACAAGGCGGAGGCGCAAGTCTATCTCAGGGGAGAGATGCTGAGGGATGTCAGCATCTGGCAGCGTCGCGTTGATTTCAAGCTAGGGCTAATGGCAGAGATCATATTCATGGAGTCAACTGTGGAGGAAAGAACGCGCATGCCTGCGGAATGGCATGAGCAGGCGGTGCAACTGTTCAAATGGGCAGTAGGAGAAGCGAAATCAAGGGACCAGCTGCAGCAGCGCCGCTGCGCATGCATCGTAGGCGAGGTGAGCTGCCCTCCTTCCCCGCCAGCGATGCAGTGACCTACTCGGTCGCTGCTACAGTGAACTTGCGGCGCCATGGCGGTTTGCAACCGTGACTGTCACTCCATCTATATGTATTGTATTCCTGTGAAAATACTTGGTCGTTTGGAAAAAGATGGTAATTGATTTATCACTAGTTTGTGAATGCTTGGTCGTGACAATCACCCGAAGCCACAACCAGAAGTCTCCATCGCTCAATACTTACGGTCGGTCGCACAAATAGACGGTCGGTCAGACCCGCGACACGCATCGGCTTGGTCTAACATGTACGACCAGTTACGTCAGTGACTTGTTCGACCGTATTTGAGCAGTAGTAGTTCAAATTTGTGTTCCAGGAAACTCATCGGGAGCCATTTCGGGCCTCGAAACCAAAACCACCAATTAATCTTTAGCTTGTTCCCATCACATTCCAAAGTGTATAGTATAATTAAGTGCAAACCTGCTCTCACCTACTACGTATCAAACCTGAACGTGTTCCCACTATGCAGGTTTTAGTACTATTGCTAGTACTAGGTTATAAAAAGGGGAACTAGTACCTAGCCGAAAATCACTCTACCTCTTCCTCCTCATAAGTCTTTCTTGTTCGTCCATCCTTGCCATGGCCGGTGTGCAGAGCTCTAGGTCGAGAATTATCCGAACTACTCGTACCAAGGGAGCGGCAGCCAAGGCCGCGGAAAAAAAAGTGGGCTTGCCGCCTCATAGAGACCTCGAAAGATCTCTCACGGGCAGGCGAGGGCTCCCAGGAGCGCCCTAGCCATAGAGGCGAGTGCTCCTAGGAGCGCCCTAGCCGCGGAGGCGAGGGCTCCCAGGAGCTCCCTAGCCGTGGAGGCGAACATGCCGAGCTGGCGGCGCTAGAGTCGTTATCCCTCGACGACATGCCTGATCAGGTCAATAAGTAGGAGGAGTTCATCGATGGCTTGGTGGAGCTGCTGAAGGAAAGCCTCGACGACATGCCCGCTGAGCTCAATGAGCAGGGGGAGTTGACCACCGGCTTGGTGAAGCTGCTGAAGAAGAGCATTGCCTCGGATAAGAAGGCGACGGGCGAAATCCTGCAACTTCAGGAGGACAAGACGAAGCTCCGCCACGAGATCGACGTGCTGAAGGAGGAGAACGCCGGCTGGAAGAAGCTGCATGAGAAGAGTAGTTCCTTAATGAAGATGTTGGAGGCCCTCGTCAAGGAACAGAAGGAGGAGTTGGCGAAGCTCCGCATCGAGCAGCCGACTGCTATCAATGTATGTAATGCGGCCATGGAACAGATGATGAAGGCTCGCGTCGAGAAATCCCGCGTCATGGACAGAATGAAGAAGATGGCGGAGGAGATGCGCAAGAAGATGGAGGTCGTGGGGGCGATGAAGAAGCAGTTACGACTCCGCGGCCACCAACCCTTCATGTAGTAGAGAGCAGCACCCCAGACTTGTGTGTGCGTCTTCCTTCTTTTTTGGGGGTGATAATCTTCCTTCTTCTTTTGCTGCTATGTTTCTTCTTTTGCTTCGGGCGTTTCGCCTCACGTGTCACGTTCTCTGTGAGGCATGAATAGAACAATGCTAACGATGAGCGGCGCCGTGGGATCGATGACTAGCATATTAGATCATTTTTTATCGCCATATCGCACTGAGCTGCCGTGTTTCGTGCTCCTCTGTCGTACTAGTACTCCAGTGGAAAACTTGAGTATACCGCACGGTTCTTTACTCCTCCTCAGGTCGTCGGCAACATTTATACGAGCAGTCAAATCACAAGGCCCTGCCTTCACTACTGGAATCAGCTAATTTGCCATCTGCCGGCTCTTTGCCGTCTGCTAACTGACGGCAAAGAAGCTCTTTGCCATCAGCTACCCAAAAGCAGACGGCAAAGAAACGGCAGACGGCAAAGAAGCTCTTTGCCATCTGCGAGCTCTTTGCCGTCAGCCAGCAGACGGCAAAGAATCTTTGCCGTCCGCTGGCGGACGGCAAAGAGTGAGGTGGCCCCCACCCCCCGCCCGTTTAGAAAAAACCTAACGGCCCACCTCTTTGCCGTCCGCCAGCAGACGGCAAAGAGGCAAAAAGGGCGGACGGCAAAGATAGGCGGACGGCAAAGAGGGGCCGCCTCTTCCACATCGCCCCGCCCACACCAGCCCGTGCCGCCGCCGCCGACACCGTCCGGCGTAGCCGGCCTCCCCGCCGCCCCGCACCCCTCCCCAACCTCCATCGCGGCCCCGCCGCTCCTTCCACGTCGGCCAGCCGCGCCGCGGCCGTCCAAGCCCCGTACCGCCGCGCCCGTCCCCGCCCCCTACGCCCGACCAACCGCCGCTGCCGCTGCAGCCGCGGGTCGACCGCCCCTCGAGGAGCGCCGCCCATCGCTGCCCCTCCCCTCCCCATCGCTGCGCCGCCTTGCTGCCGCCCCGTCGCCGCCCCCTCCCCGACCCGTCGCCGCCCCCCACGGTGAGCCCCTGCCGCCCCCCTGTGTCCTATTTTTTTTCTGTTTTTTTGTTTTTCTTTTCTGTTTAGATAAGGTTTTTAGTTTAGGTTTAGGTTATATAGTTAGCT
Source organism: Triticum aestivum (assembly GCF_018294505.1). Classification (NCBI taxonomy): domain Eukaryota; kingdom Viridiplantae; phylum Streptophyta; class Magnoliopsida; order Poales; family Poaceae; genus Triticum; species Triticum aestivum. The sequence goes on along the minus strand of NC_057811.1, from coordinate 238,695,666 downwards.
AGATTAGATTAATTAGATTGGATTATATTAGACTAGTGTTAGGTTTTAGTTAAATAGTCATAATTAAAGGAAGTGAAAAAGATGAAAAAACAAGACGAAAAGTAGAATAAGTAGAAGGGGGAAGAAGAAGAAGAAGAAGAAGAAGAAGAGGAGGAGGAGGAGGAGGAGAAAGAAGAAGAAGAAGAAGAAGAAGAAGAAGAAGAAGAAGAAGAAGAAGAAGAAGAAGAAGAAGAAAAGAAGTAGAAGACGGGGGATGAGAAGAAGTAGAAGAATGAGAAGAAGTAGAAGTAGTAGAAGAATGAGAAGACCCCCTGACCCCCCAACCCCAACACCACACCCCGACACCCGACCCCGACTCCACCCCGACACCCGACCCCCTAACCCCCTGACCCCGACACGACGCCCCGACCCCCCGACCCCGAAACAGCACCCCGACCCCGACACGACACCCCGACCCCCGACACGACACCCCGACACCCGACCCCGAGACCCCGACCCCGACCCCGACACCCCGACCCCGAGCCTGACCCGACACCCCGACCCCGACACCGACACGGCACCCCGACCCCGACCCGGCACCCCAACCCGACACCCCGACCCCGAGACCCTGACCCCGACACGGCACCCCGACACCGACACGACACCCCGACCCCCGACACCTCCCGAAAAGGTGTTCTTTGGCCTTCCAGAGGCCGACGGGGTCATATATTTGTGAATTATTAGTTAGGTCATATATTTTTCGATTTTCTTATGAAAAACACCATATATAATTGTGTTGATCGGGTAGTTTTAAATGTGCAGTTGTTTCATCGCTGCGAGGTTTGGTGTTCGACGACCTCGCCGTGCGTTTGACGAGCTCTGCCCTTTCGTTCGTGGGTGAGCACAAATGACATGTCCTCCTCCCCCATTAATTATTTGATCTATTCCGATGAAACTTGATAGCTAGCTATATATGTGTCTTGAATCATCAGTATGCGTAACCAATATGTGTCTCCCGTTCGAAAGCGTCATAGTTATAAATATGCATGCATTTGCATATTTATAACCTTGATTCTTTCGAATTGTCCAATGCTATCCATGGACAGCCCGAGTATGTTTAGATTGGGTTCGTTTTCCCATATGCTTTGCTCCGGATTCGACGCATAAATTTCGTCAGTGCCTCCCCTGTTGTTCTCCGGGTACACATCCTCTCTGTTTATTGCAAAGACGTGTATCAGGAGAACAGCGGGGAGGTGCTGCCGAAATTTTGCGTAGGATCCGGAGCATAGCATGGGAAAATGAACCCAATCTAAACATACTCGGGTGGGATTAGGACCTATCATTACCTATTAGAGTGTAGGTTGCATGGACGTAATAAAATTGACAAAGTAGATCAACTGATGAATATATACATGGTGAATTATATATATATATATTTGTTGTGTGTCTAGTAGCTCTGAAAGTCAAGATGAGTGATCGTGCGTGGATGTACACCGGTCACACTGGTCAGAACAAATGGAGCACTGAATGGTTCACAAAAACCAAGGGGTTTGTGCGAGCCGCATTTGCAAATGGCCAGAGGAAAACCTGGTGCCCCTGTTTACGGTGCGGCAATTGGGAAAAGAGGACAAAGGCTGAAATGGGCAAACACCTGCAGAAGAGTGGTTTTACGCCTGATTATACGGTGTGGACATTTCATGGTGAGTCTGCCCAACGTGACCGAGCTGAGGTGTATCGTCGTCACACCGACGAGCATGGTACCGGGATGGAAAACATGGTGCAAGACTTTGATGATGCTCGGGATTCGGACGAGGAGATGGAGGAATCTGCAAAGGCCTTCAATGAAATGTTGGAGTCTTCAAAACGTCCGCTCCATGAGCACACTGAGCTTTGTCAGTTGGATGCCATCTCACAAGTAATGGCTATGAAGGCTCAGTTCAACTTGGGCAGAGAATGCTATGATGCAATGATGACAGTATTTGGAGGCTTTCTACCCAAAGGCCATGTAATGCCTGCAAACCTGTACCAGTCGGACAAAATCCTCCGTGCACTGAAGATGCCCTATGATAAGATACATGCCTGTGAGAAAGGATGTGTCTTGTTTAGGCTTGACTATGCGGACTTGAACTATTGTCCCATTTGCAAGTCTTCCAGGTATGTTGTGGTAGACAACAGTATGGGTGAGAAGACACAGACCAAAATCCCCGTTAGTGTTCTTCGGTATATGCCAATCGTACCAAGACTTCAACGTGTTTTCATGGTCGAAGAGACGGCCAGACAGATGACATGGCACAAAACGGGCAAAAGAACCGAACTAGATGCAGATGGGAATCTGATGATTGTACACACATCGGATGGTGTTGCGTGGAAAAAGTTTGATGAATTACATGGTGACAAAGCGGTAGATCCGAGGCATCCTCGAGTCGGCATCAGCACGGATGGGTTCAGTGTGTTTGGTATGACGGCAGCCCAATACAGTTGTTGGCCCGTATTTGTCTTTCCACTCAATCTCCCCCCCCGGACAGATTATGCAAAGAAAGAACATCTTCCTGACGTTGATAATTCCAGGGCCCAACTATCCGGGGAAAAATATGAATGTGTACATGCAACCGCTTAAGGACGAATTGCAAGAAGCCTGGGATAATGGGTTCAAGACATACGATGCCTATAGCAAACGGAACTTCATAATGCGTGTCTGGTACATGTACTCGACGCATGACTTGCCGGCGTATGCGCTATTCGTTGGCTGGTGTGTGCATGGAAGGTTCCCGTGCCCCACATGCAAGGGAGCTCTTGAGTTTCGTTGGCTTCAGGCCGGTCGCAAGTTTTCTTGCTTCGACATGCATAGACAGTTCCTGAATCCTCGCCATAAGTTCAGGAAAGACAAGAAGAACTTCATCAGAGGTAGAGTTGTCAAAAACTCTGCACCACCTGCATTGACAGGCCAACAGACCCTGGATCAGTTAAACGCTCTCGAGCCAGATCCAGAGCGTCCAGGGTACTTCAAGGGGTATAATTCTAAGCACGCCTGGACTCACAAAACATGCTTATGGGATCTGCCTTACTTCAAAGACCTCCTTTGCCCACACAACATCGACGTGATGCACACTGAGAAGAATATCGCCGAGGCACTTTTTGGTACATTGTTCGGCATAGATGGGAAGTCAAAGGATAATACTAAGGCTAGAGTCGATCTGGAGGCGCTATGTGATAGGCCGTTACAAAACATGAAAGAACCGAAAGGAAAGCAGAACTGGACGAAGCCAAAGGCATGGTTCAATCTTGGAAGGCCAGCTATGAGGGAAATTATCTTGTGGGTGAAAATGCAGTTGATGTTCCCCGATGGGTATGCAGCGAATCTACAGAGGGGAGCCAGTCTTGATAAATTGAAGATATTTGGTCTCAAGAGTCATGATTGGCACATATGGATTGAGCGGGTAATGCCGGTGATGTTGCGTGGCTTCATCCCTGAGGATGAATGGCTAGTACTGGCAGAACTCAGCTATTTCTTCCGTGTTCTTTGTGCGAAAGAACTATCGCCTGGCGTGCTAGAAGAAATGGAAGAGTTGGCGCCGGAGTTGATCTGCAAGTTAGAGAAGATCTTTCCACCGGGCTTCTTTAATCCAATGCAACATTTGATTTTGCATCTCCCGACCGAGGCAAGATTGGGGGGGCCCGTGCAAAATCGTTGGTGCTACCCAACTGAGAGGATGCAGAAGACGCTTCGACAAAAATGTAAAAATAAACGTAGAATTGAAGCATCGATGGCTGAGGCATTCATCACTGAGGAGGCGGCAAACTTCGTGACAGCACACTACGAAGCCAAAAATCGTCATTTGCATAATCCGAAGCCTCGGTACAATGCTGACGACCCTAAAAAGGGTGGATCCAACCTCAGCCTATTCAAAGGGAATCTCGCACCAGCCAGTGTTTCAAATCCAGTATCTTTGGATAACGAACAATGGCGGACCATTTCGTTGTATATCTTCAACAACCTGATAGAAGTGCGGCCGTACATCGAGTAAGTTCTTGGTACATAGTTTCGCAACTTCTATTTCCTTTGAACTGCTCTTATTCCTGGATATTTCATACAGTCGATACGTCGCCTTATTCTCGTATGGAGTGGTGATCCAAAAGGATTCTGTCGAAGAGTATGAGCTTCTCGCAAAGCAAGGAGGCGGCTATCCCGGTTTCATCTCTTGGTTCAAACAAACGGTAATTTCTATTAGACTTGTAGGCTAATTTGTAGGCGGCTATCCCGGTTTCATTCGCTAATTTGTGCGTAATGCAACAATCCTTTCATATTAAACTTGTAGGCTAATTCAGAGTCTATGGACGCCGAATTGAGACAAGTCGCTAATGGTTTTGACTATAAGGTCCGTTCATTTGACAAATACGACATCAACGGGTATCGCTTTCGTACCTATGGCAAAGAGCTATCTATGGCCGACCGAAAGTCTACAAATTGTTGTGTATCTGCTATCGGCGAAGGAGGTACCGAGTATTATGGGAGAGTTGAAGCAATTTATGAACTTCTATTCTATGGTGAAAACCCACCGAATGTCGTAGTCTTCAAATGTTATTGGTTTCAGCCGAAGGAGACTAGAAGGACTCATGAACATATAGGGCTAGTTGAAATCAACCAAAGCACCCATTTAGATGTTCCTGATGTCTATATTACGGCTCAACAGGCGACCCAAGTATTCTATCTACCGTGGGCCTGCCAAACTAATCCAAATCTGAAAGGTTGGGATGTCGTTTATGAAGTGCCGCCACGTGCTAGACTATCTCCCCCAAAGGAAGAGGATTATGAACCTCACATTAACCCAGACACATATGAAGGAGAATTCTTCCAAGAGACACGTCTTTCCAAAAAGCGTTTCAAGAACCGCTATACTTCACCCCAAAACATTGAAGTAGACAGCGACAGTGAATCCGACATCACCCCAGAGGAGGAACAAGAAGAGCCGGAACAAGAAGAGGTTACTGCTGCGGATGACCTGTCATTGCTTGACCGATTACGTCAAGGTGGCCTTGCACATGTTGATGCCACTGAACCCTATGAGCCCGTCATTGATTATAGTGATGATGATGATTATGCATTTATTGATGATACTGATCGAGATTATTAGTAGTGTCAGGTATTAAATTTTGTAATGTTGTACTTGATGATGATACACTTAAGTGATACACATATTATTATTCATGTCGGTCTTTTTTTATGTTGTACTAATTTCGTTTACTGTTTGTCATGGCAGGTGTTGAAAGATGGTGGGCGCTGGTCGGGAGCGCGCCAAGGCCCCTTCTTCGTCGGCGCGTGGTCTGAGGTCTTCGATTCCAGACGCACCTCTCCGCCGAGCGTTGCTGGACAGTATGTCCACACCGCCGGGCCCTTCTTCGTCGACCGCGGTGCCCAGCAGGGGACGAGGTAGGAAGAGAGGAGGTGGGGCACGTGGTCGCGGGAGAGGAGGTAGGGTGACTGCTACGGCGCCTTCCTCGCCGCCACCCCCAGCTGTTTCACCCGAGCACGTGACTGCTAGGGTGGACTCGTCCGAGGAGGAGGCTACACGGACTCCGGTCCACGAGCCTCCGGTCCACGGGTCTTGGGCCCACGAGCCTCGGGTCGACTGGCCTTCGGCCCACGAGAGTTCGGCCCACGAGACCCCGGAGGAGCACACGTCCGGATGGGGTACCTGGCCGGATCAGCCCGAGGAGCCGAGTGGCCATGCTGATGATGGCGGGGAGCCGACTGATCTTGAGGAGGAGGGTGGCACCGTCTACCAGCGTGGTGCTACACGGCTCCCGTCCGTGCCGGCGACCCGCGAGCAGAGGTGGTTGATCTTCCCTGATGGGGAGAGGTACGTAAGTGCATTTAATATTTTTGTACCTTCTGCATTCACGTTTCTTCAAATAACTAATGCGTTGGCCTTGTCATGCTGCAGGGGTTGGGACCACCATCATAGTGTCCGCCGGCCCAACTCCGTCCTTGGAGTTCTTTGCCGGCAAAACTTCCCGGGGTTTGTCACGTTGCCTGGTGAGGGTCGGCTTCCAGAGCTTGGGTTGAGCTGGGAGCACTACGTGGCTGCCCCGGCCCCGCCGGATGTCATTATCGACGGTGTCGTGTGCGACACGAGGGCAGACATGGTGATCAGGACGTTCTGGGTAATTTCTCCTTTACACATTTCAAAATCTTCAACTAGCTAGTTATTAATTGTACTAATCAATATTGTCTCATTTGATTGCAGACATTCTACAGGTGTGAGGAGGGATACGAGGAGGACGCGGCAAATGTTATCCAGAACGTCTGCAAGCGCCTACTCCAGAACTTACGGCACGAGGCTCGGGTGCAGGCTGTTCGAGACTACTACGCCTTGCGTGGTATCAAGAAGACCAAGCCGGCGTGCCGCGATAAGTTCCTGAGTAAGGAGCAGTACATGAAGGTAATTCTTAAGGCCTTCTACTTAAGTTCCTTCATTTAGTAATTCTTAGCCGTAGCGCTCAAGTTTCTATTTGCTAACTTAGGCGCCTCCGAGATGGTGTGCGGATCGGATGGATTGTTGGGAGGTGTTGGTCGATGAGTGGTGCTCAAAAGAATGGCTAGCCCTCCACAACGAGGCCAAGGACAAACGTGCCCAAATGGAAGGTGTGCCACACCATCAAGGCAGCTCCAACTTATATCAGTTCGGGCGCAACTGGGTATGTGGTTTGCTTCATGATTCATGCAATTCATTCATCATGCTAGCTTGAGCCCTTTAATTACTAATTTTCATTGTTTCTCTCTTTCAGGCACGCTACAATAAGGTGGATAAGGTGCCAGAGGTGTACGACCTGTATGCCATGGCCCACACTGGCTCTTTCAAGAAAGTCAAGGCTTTCTCTCAGTCTGACCTCGATGATGCAAACAACTTCACCAACATCTCCTCCCACAACAAGCTCGTGAGATATAGAGATGAGGGGAAGGCGAGGAAAGGGGAGGACTTTAACCCGAGCCAGGGTCCCATTGATCCAGAGCTGGTGATGATATCTGGTGGCGGGAGGTCCCATGGCTCCATAGCCATTGGAGATGGACTTATCCGTTGTCCTAGCACTCTCCCGGAGATCAAGGCGCGCCAGTCGAGCTCCGCTCCTGAGATAAGGCCTCGTGAACGGCCAGTGCAACTCGCCATCAAGGTTAGTGATACGTACTCAGTTATCTTTCTCCATTACATTGTGTGCGCTTCCATCAATGATTACAAATGGTCATGTGAGTGGTGTTGCAGGCTGCTATACAGACTGAGAGAGATAGAACGGAGAAACTTCTGGCGGAGGCGGCGGAGAGGCAGCGGGAGATGGAGGAGAGGACGAGAAAGATGATGGAGGAGGAGAGGGCACGGAATGACATGCAGGCAAGGGCCATGTACGAGCTCCTTGTGGTAAGTTTCTTCTGCAGATTACTTGCTAGTCTTAACATTTGAGTCTCATTACTAACTAGTATGACTCTGTTCTGAAAACCAAATGTGCAGTCTGTGTGCGAGAAGTCCGGTCAGCCCGCTCCGCCGATGCCAGTGATTGCTCCTGGGAGCACGGTGAGTTTAATTTGAATGGACATTACTTGCTAGTCTTAACATTTGAGTGTCGTAATGCTAACGAGACATTGGAAATGATCTTTGGTGTAGCTTAACTCCAGAAACGCATCGCACGATCCTTCTCCAGGTAGCGGCACTAGCCACCCCGCTCCTACACCTCCCTGATCACGGTAAGTTTCTCTAGTGTTTTGCTTAACAAATGCATAAAGACCTAGACTTAGCTTTATTTCCTCCAATATGCTTACCATAATGACCTAGAGTTAGCTTCTTTTCCTCCAAAATGACTTAATAAGCTTACTGACCTCATAAACCATCCATTTTGTCAAAAATTGCATAATTAGCTCATAAACGACCCATTTCACCTAGGTTAACTCATAAACGACCCATTTCACCTAGGTTAGCTCATAAACGACCCATTTCACCTAGGTTAGCTCATAAACGATCCATTTCACCTAGGTTAGCTCATAAACGACCCATTTCACCTAGGTTAGCTCATAAACGATCCATTTCACCTAGGTTAGCTCATAAACGATCCATTTCACCTAGGTTAGCTCATAAACGATCCATTTCACCTAACTTAGCTCATAAACGATCCATTTCACCTAAGATAGCTCATAAACGATCCATTTCACCTAGGTTAGCTAATAAACGATCCATTTCACCTAAGTTAGCTCATAAACGATCCATTTCAACTAATTTAGCTCATAAATGATCCAGTTCACCTAAGTTAGCTAATAAATGGCATATACTTCTTCTTCTAGTCTTCTTCTTCTTCTATTCTTTTTTTTCTAGTCTAATTCTTCTTCTAGTCTTCTTTTCTAACTTTCTTATTTGTCATTTTGCAGGTTTCGTTCACTTCATGGAAACCAGCTTTCTATGATGGATTGCTTGTTTTTTCCTTTGATGCACTTCTTGTATTCTGCTCGCTTGCTATGATGAAACTAGATTGCTATGATGAAACTTTGCATATTGTAATATGTATGGATCGATGGAACTATGTGCAACCTACTATGTATGTATGGATATATATGTGCTGGATATTTATTATGTTGGATATATATGTGCTGGCTCCTGTAATATATTTGCTGTGATATATTTCCTGTGATAATTGTTGGATATAAGAAAAACAGAATAAAAAGAGGCAGTGCAGGCTCTTTGCCGTCCGCCGCGGACGGCAAAGACACCTTTGCCATAGGCGGCAGACGGCAAAGGGGCACGTGGCGCCCACCTGTGCTTCCTAAGAGATGGACCATTTGGCAAATTTGCCTACCGTGGCGGATGGCAAAGCTAAGCTGACGGCAAAGACTTTGCCTTTGCCGTCCGCCGTGGCAGACGGCAAAAAATAGCGGGCGCTGATGCATTGCTGACGTCAACTGGCGGACGGCAAAGAGGCGCTCAAATTTGCCGTCCGCTGGCCAACGACAAAGGCCGCCGTTAGCCGCCTAACGGTCTAACGCTGGCGGACGTCCAGTGTTTTTGCCGTCCGCCCTCTTTGCCGCCCGCCGCTGTAGGCAAAGGACTCTTTGCCGTCCGCCATAAAAAGCAGACGGCAAAGGACCTGTTTACCGTAGCCTACTTTGCCGGAGCCTTTTGCCGTCCGCGGCTGACGGCAAAGGCCTTTGCCGTCCGCCGTTCGAGCCTTTGCCGTCCGCCGTGGCAGACGGCAAAATAGCTGTTTCCTGTAGTGCTTCCAGCAGTAATGAGCCGTCAAATCATAAAGGCCCTCGCCTCTCGTACCGACCAAGCGAGACTGCCCCGCCCTCTAGCCTTTTAAAATATGTATACTTTTGTACAGTAGTAGTATCAATGGATTGCGCCACGGAGCAAAACTAACAAGATGAAATTAAAGAAAAAAGATGGTACATAGAGAGCGCTCGTCGCCAAATTATGCATATAGTACTATTAAAAAATCTAGTACATGCTTAAATGGGGTGCTAAATTCTATTAAAGAAATTAGCGCACCTATCTAATTCTTGGGTTCTTATTATTTATGCCACTAGTTGTGCATCACTACTCAGTTTTTTCATTAGAAGTTACAAATACTCAAAAAATCCATCGATCTGTGAGATGCTTGCTCAAAAATGCAATTAGATATCTCAAATATGTCATCGTTTCGTTAGATGTTTGCTCAAAAATGCCATTAGACATTGTTATTTTCACGTCAAACCCGTTGACCATGTTATATGACAAAAATAAGCTGATTCTCACAATGATAAGTGTGGCCCCACTTGTCAGGAGTAACCAAGCGAATAATTTTACAAGAAAATAAGAACGTTGTTGGGATCAAGTAGGCCCCACACTTTATTGTACTGTAGTGAGATAGAGGGAGAGCTGGCATGTTGGTCCATAGGTATTTATGTCATTATAACATGGCAAGAGATTTGAGTCACAATAATGGTGTCCAGCACAACACACCCCTCAACTAAAACTAAGCACCCTGAAATTCTTTGACAACTAAACTGCTAGCTATATGATGTTGGCCATATATATTGTACGTATATAATGTGAAGAAACGAGTGGTAGTACTACCGACTAAAAGATGAACTATAAGAAATACTACTATGTACGTACTGAAGAGTTAAAGTAACGGGAAGGAACATAACATAGTTCTGCTGGGGGCTCAGCACAACACACCCCTCAAATAAAACTAAGCACCCCTGAAATTAAACTAAGCAACTAATCCAGTAGACACTGCATTAGAACCACCATGAGCAACGACAGTGCCACCTTACTCAGACTCCTTGTCCACGTGCTCGACTTCGTCGTTGTCCCTCCTCCTCTTGCCCGATACTTCTTTGCTTGAACCGCACACTTGGCTCTTGATCTTAATCCAACCCTTGTAGATATTGAAACAAAGGTAGGCATCCATTGCAGCGTACTAGATGTGGTCTATATCTAGTACATTCCACTACCATGCATGACGATGAAACTTGGGCGGAGGTTTCTTCAGTTTACCATACGAAGGACGAACCATGGCACCTGCAAGGGTCAGGTTTGAAGGCTGATCACGGGAGGACATCAGCCCATTCTTCTGGAGGTCGAAGGGCTCGCCTACAACGAGGCCTATCTGATCCAGGACTGTTCTGTCGTTCGTAAAGTATACAGTAAAAAATTTGACTAGGCCACCCGCGAGGAAGTTCTTAAATTCCTTGCACTCAACATCGGCGTGGCATATGTGGTAGACCAAGCACAAGTTATGCACGCAAACCTGGATCACTGCGGGCTTCATCTTCTCTTCCTCCTTTAGATTCTTATCTTTGTCCAGGGCTGTGGTGTACTCAACATCTAGCTTAGCGACCCACTCATCATTTGACTTTCGAACATGCGGTCTGAAGTCAGCAAGGCATCGTTTCACCATCGTGGAAGAATGGGTGTAGATGACGTCGAACTCATCGTCGGTGATGGTTCTAACCTTGTACTCACTGCCAATCATGGAGATTTAGGACACCATGGATTTGGGAGGAGGGTTAGGATTAGTGGAACTTCTGTAATGTGAAAGGACGGGACGACTAGGAGCGAACTGTCGTAATGTTAAAGGACGTCCGGGGACGAGTAGGAGCGAACTGCTAGCGGTTTTTCGATTGTAAAAATGCTGAGTGGGGCGTGTGAATGGCAGGGTAGTGGCTTGCCTGGTGGATAAATGGATTCATGCACGGTACTATGGGGGGCCAATTAGATGTCATGTCTACTAGACGCCCAATTAAATGGCTTCATTCATCTGCGTGTTCGCACGTCAAGCTTCCTAGAAATTACACGTGATATGAAGCTTTCCATTCTCCCATGATACAGGCTTCCGAGAGCCCTTGGATCTGAGATCGAACGGTTGCATGGCGTGAATCTAGACCTATGGGTGAATATCCTATCTTGGAGGGTTATTCTGTAAAGTTTCAGCAACTTAGCATGCGACCGTTCAATCTTAGATCCCACGGCTATCAGCAGCCCGTATCATGGTCGCGCCTACCACGACTGTCGCCTCGCTCGTGTGGTCGCGCCCTTGGAGATTTCATATGGCTATAAATGAGCATTTTTATTGCCTACTTCACATGCATGAAACTACTTCGTCCATCCAGGTGCGTTAGGCTATCTGATGTTGGCATGTCATACATAGTCATCACTTAGTCACTCATACAACAAGGTTAGCTATAAGGTTGGCTATAAGAGTATTTTTTTTAATTCTCTCTATCTCTTTCTTCGTAGTATTTATTGTGTTTGCCAAGGAGTGACCTCTTCCAATGAAATGGTGCTTAGATGAGGTGCTAAGGGCATTAAATGGCTTAGCAACTCAAATACCCAATGCATAGGTGCTTAGTTTTTTGTTGCTAAGCTTGCTTCATTTAATTAGCTATAGACTCAAAATTGCATTTTCACCTAGGTTCACGCGCTTGCGCTTGGCACCATTTCTTCCTAGGGTCACCAAACTAGTCTCTCTCTTCTCAATTAACTTGCCACTTCAGACTTTATGCCTATGTGGCAGGCTTAGAACCTGTACGAGCAAGTACAATAGTGGGCTATAAGCCCGCTTACATGGCATTTTTGCATATGTGGAGGAGAGAGCCAAGGAAAAAGTGGAGGAGTGGACTCTCATATAAGAGCCAGCCTCTACACGTGCTCCTAGACAAAAGCATTTACTCCAAGGAGAGAGATAGAGAGAAAGTGAGAAAAAGTTGTAACCTTATAGCCAACCATATTGTATGACTAATAAATAATACTACTAACTTTTGATGACATGGCATGTTAATATACTCCCTCCTTTCCGGTTTATAAGGCTCAAATCTGAAATCTTATCAACCAAGGCACACGGTGAGTGGACAATGTATCTCGTACTTTACAAAACTACCTAAAATAAATTGATGCATTAATTGGGATTAATTGCAGTGTATGCATGCTTGGCCACTAAATGAGTAGTAGCATTACATGCATTGGTGAGTTCCTTTTTAATTATTGCATGCAAAGATTTGATGTGCCTCGGAATCTCAAAAGGAGATGGAGATGAGCCTTTAAATTGAAAAAATGGAAATATTGAGATAAGCCCTATAAACCGGAAAGGAGGGAGTAGCCAGCAGCTGGCTATACTACTAACCATGCTCTACATGGTGGATCATTGGGAGAGGCACACCATGGAGGTGGTCAGGAATCGGGAGACTCACGCCGGTCGTTGCGCCACAGTTAAAATGATAATGGAAAGTCAAATCACAGGGGCCCACCTGTCCAGCAGTAACTCGCTGTCTCACACAGCCCTACGTTTGCAGCAGCCTACTCCCTCATCTTCTCGCATCTCTATCGAACCGACTAGGCAGAACTGCCCCGCCTACCACGTGGGAAAAGCCCCGCCCTCGACTTTTAAATACATTTTTGTATCCATGGATTGCGCCATGGAGAAAAGCCTCAAGAAAACAATGGTACACATGTACGAAGTATACAACACGCCCGTCGCATTCGCGTCGCACCCCAGACGGTCTGTCGGTCTGGCACGCCGCTCTCTGAATGAACACGCTTCATATTGCGTTTGCACACACATGTGGGACCGCAATTGAGAACCAACCATAGGCACACTCCCCAACCCCGCAAGTCAGGTGAGTTAATAGAAGAGAGAGACGAGCGATAGTATTGGAGCAATGTTGTATAGACGTAGGTGGCTGGACGATCCTTGTATGACACGGAAGATCAGCTCGTCCATGCATGTGACCAGACTCCAGCAGACACGGCTGGATTGGCTATCGTCTACATATCATGCAGGCTGTGTTGTACAGGGCTGTAGTTCTGATGAGAAATCTAAAAAAGGTTTCTTGTCATCTCGCAATATTAGGTGTCATGTGCTTCGGATCATTGCGAGGGTTAAACAGCGACAACTGAGTTCCTCCAAGGCGCTGGTCATTGGGGGCACCTGCACGTAGACTACTCGGCTGCCATCTAGGTCATGTCGACTCTGTTAATTAGGACATCTATCAATGGACCCCTTTTCTACGAGTTTATCTTTAATTTGAGCTTTGATCCTCGTCTAGTTTGTCTGTCGGGATTCATGTTGTCTCCTTGGGCAGTGAGGTTATGGTTTCTTGTCATGTGGCAATTTTTCGTGTTATATATTAATCCGGTGCTTCAGATCAAAATGATGACAACTACGCCCCCGGGGCACGTGCAGGAAGACTTCTCGACAGTCATTGACGAGGTCAAGCTGGCTCTGGTAGATAAAATAAAACTACTCTACTATATAGGCAGGAGCCTCTGCGCTTGCTCGCTAGTGTTGCTCTCTTCACATTGTCTCCTCCTCTCCAGATCTAAACACAACAGCGGTGGCCACACTCTCTCTCTGTTCACCGCTGGTCACAGATCCAGCCGGATCCTCTCCGCTGGGGAAGGTGAGACGGTGCAATGTTCACGCGGTCGTCCTCGGCGATGGCTCTTACCCACTGCCGGTGCGTCCCGATCAGCGTGCCTTGCCGTTCTCTCCCATGCACCGCCGGCTAGGGAGGGCCTCCGACCCCTTCTTCCTCGCTGCCATAGTGTGGGCAGATCCGGCCTCCCGCCGCCCACCTAGCGACATCCCGGCGACCCTTAGGTATAACTTCCTTCGAAACCAACCTTGATCTACTTCCCCAGCTCCTGATGTCGCTGCATTTGTATCTTTTACTATTTCTCAGGCCCCCTCGTAGATAGGATCGATCGGTTGTTCGAAAGCCACCTAAATTTTTACTATTAAGAGGTAAAACTAGTTCATGCACTCGAATCTAGTACTACTTGGTTCGAACAAGGAAGAAAGGGGGTGGGGGTGGGGGAAGATTTGTTACCTGTATCTAGGACTTGGTCGAAAGAGGAAATAATGGGGGCGAAAAGTAGCAGAGACTGTCTATCCAACTGGTCTGTTAGTCTAATAGGGAAAGAAAGGGAAACACAGTACAAAGTCAATATAAACCGATCTATTGGTTGAAGAAGGAAAGAAAGTGGGGACTGGGGGACAAGTCAACAGAGTATGTCCAACACTAGATTTGCTAGCCTCACACAGTATAAGGTGGCTATACCGAACAAAAATGGGACCAACCTAGATATCATGTTCTGAAATTTGTTGCGCCGAGCCCCTCTTATGTAATGCCACTGGTAAAATGTAGCAGTCGCACTGTTAAAAGTAAGGATGTTAAACCAATGATGTTTTCAATGTAATGCCTCCAATAATATGAATCAATGGCACTGTTTTTCATGTCCTGCTAAATTTCCCATTAAGATAAGTTGCTTCTTTTCATTAGAAATGCAACTGTCCTGGTCCGCCTACTCTCCCGTGCCCTAATACCAACTCTATAGCAGCTGTTAATGTAATGTTGCTGATAAAATGAAGCACTGGCACCATTAAATTAATGTCGTATTTAACGGTTGTCATAGTTAATCCTAATGCCCACACTAATATATAGCAATGTTGCTGCTTTAGAAATTGCTACTGTCCATGTAGGATTGCCATTCAGATAAGGAACATGCTTCTTTTCATTTGATGTATGCTTCATCACTTGTTAGTCACCCTCCTTTCCACCTTTTTGTGCAAACGGAGATATACATTTCACGCTTGATCTTAGTTCAGCTGAGAAATGATATCCAAATTATAGTTGAACATTCCACGAGCTTCACAACAAACCTTGATGTTGCTCAATTTTATTGCAAGTAATAAAGAAGAAGCTGCTAGTTAATGGGACATTGCTTCACTTTAGGTGAACTGCACAAAAAGGTCCCATGAATTGAATCATCCATGTTAGTGACTGGTGTCATCCCTTCTATGATGGCGTTGACTCCAGATATGGTTCCCATCATGAGGTATGCTCCTTTTTGGCCCGACCGTTTACCAAAGATCCTGCATGTTGAGTCTGCTCTTGTGCTACTGTTTTGGCACTGCCATGATAAAGTAGTAATGTTATTATTTTGCACCGTAATCTAGTGGCACTATTAATTTGAGCCAATGGTTTGGCACCGCTAGTGGCACTAATTTTTTATATATATTGAAAGAGGGGGTTTCCTCTGATTTCATTAAAGAAACCCAACCATAGAGAACCATCATCAGACAACATCTCAGTGTAAATGGGCAGTTATGCAACTACTACTAGAACGGACTGAGTACTAGCAGGGGACAAGTTCGCCACATAATCTAGGCAGGTATGGGGACGTAGCACCAGCTCGAACAAGTTTAGATTACAACCCAAATGCTACCATAGAAACATCAGGGGGGAAGATAGGGACTGAAAGAGCCAGCTTCAGCATCCCAGTCTAAGCACCCCTGGCCTCCATCCTTGAGACGCACGGTACACCTCGCTTGCCACCTGCTCGACCCTAGTGACACTGATAAAATGAAAGTAATAATATAGTTAAAATAGAGTGAGTGTCCTCTCTATCATTTCATTTCCAATGTAGATAAAGGAAGTGCTTCTCTTTGTTAGTATATGTTTCATCAACTAGTCCCATTGTTAATGTTTAAGCGTTTCTGCAAACTGGGGTACTTAATTTTAGTTGATCTGCACAAAAATAGAGATTGGAATGTCCCAAGGCCCCTCCTTGTACTACCGTTGTACACTGATATTCATTAGTGGCAGAAGGTGTATTGGGGAGAACTGGGTCGATTTCCAGTATGACGCCTACCGTATGAGGGGTCGCAGGGCCCATTTCGCCCTCGCAGCATGGCATACTGTGATACTATCGTAGTATTTTGTTCTATTTATTAGTGTAGGTTTCATCAACTAGTGCCACTATAATGTAATGATGCTTTTTCATTATCTGTGCAAATAGGGTTTTTTAGCTGCATTTTGGTGGAACTGCACAAATGTACCGATGGAACCGGCATATATGCAGAGTGCGAGGTGTGCCAAGTAAAAATTACCGACACCAACCATAATCCATGCACGCATTGGCATCAACCACCACCAGTGGGATGTGTGGTGCTCTGCTACCTACTGAGCACTGCGTTGGTTTTCCCTTGAAGAGGAAAGGGTGATGCAGCAAAGTAGCGTAAGTATTTCCCTTAGTTTTTGAGAACCAAGGTATCAATCCAGTAGGAGGCCACGCACGAGCCCCTCGCACCTACACAAACAAATAAATCCTCGAACCAACGCAATAAAGGGGTTGTCAATCCCTTCACGGTCACTTACGAGAGTGAGATCTGATAGATATGATAAGATGATATTTTTGGTATTTTTATGATAAAGATGCAAAGTAAAGAAAGCAAAATAAAGACGATGCCAGAAATAACTTGTTGATGGGAGATTAATATGATGGAAAATAGACCCGGGGGCCATAGGTTTCACTAGTGGCTTCTCTCGGGAGCATAAGTATTACGGTGGGTGAACAAAATACTGTTGAGCAATTGACAGAATTGAGCATAGTTATGAGAATATCTAGGTATGATCATGTATATAGGCATCACGTCCACGACAAGTAGACCGACTCCTGCCTGAATCTACTACTATTAGTCCACACATCGACCGCTATCCAGCATGCATCTAGAGTATTAAGTTCATAAGAACAGAGTAACGCTTTAAGTAAGATGACATGATGTAGAGGGATAAACTCATGCAATATGATATAAACCCCATCTTGTTATCCTCGATGGCAACAATACAATACGTGCCTTGCTGCCCCTACTGTCACTGGGAAAGGACACCGCAAGATTGAACCCAAAGCTAAGCACTTGTCCCATTGCAAGAAAGATCAATCTAGTAGGCCAAACCAAACTGATAATTCGAAGAGACTTGCAAAGATAACCAATCATACATAAAAGAATTCAGAGAAGATTCAAATATTGTTCATAGATAAACTTGATCATAAACCCACAATTCATCGGTCTCAACAAACACACCGCAAAATAAGATTACATCAAATAGATCTCCACAAGAGAGGGGGAGAACATTGTATTAAGATCCGAAAATAGAGAAGAAGCCATCTAGCTAATAACTATGGACCCGAAGGTCTGAGGTAAACTACTCACACATCATCGGAGAGGCTATGGTGTTGATGTAGAAGCAGTCCGTGATCGATGCCCCCTCCGGCGGAGCTCCAAAAAAGGCCCCGAGATGGGATCTCACGGGTACAGAAGGTTGCGGCGGTGGAATTAGGTTTTTGGCTCCGTATCTGGTAGTTTGGGGGTACATAGGTATATATAGGAGGAAGAAGTACGTCGGTGGAGCAACATGGAGCCCACGAGGGTGGAGGGCGCGCCCAGGGGGGTAGGCGCGCCCCCTACCTCATGCCCTCCTGGTTGATGTCTTGACGTAGGGTCCAAGTCCTCTGGATCACGTTTGATGCGGAGCATCCTATGGACATCACCATGTCAAAAGTTCATTTGGCAAGTGACACGTGCGACATCTACTTCACATACGCAAAGGTGAATCATCTCCTTTAAACGTGCTCACTTGACCCCTTCGAGGATGCTATACTACTTGACACTTCTCCCATGTGCATGCATAGGCATTGTCGGAGCTTCACGAATGTTGAGGAGGAGTGCAAGCGCCAAGGAACAACCACACCATCCGCGAGGGAAGCCTGGAAGCGACAACGGAAGAAGAAGACGGAGACAGCTCCCAGGACCCAGACATCCGGCCCTGGCGCGGACATCTGGCCCCTGGAGATGACCATGACAGCAGAGCCCAGTAGCCGAAGTGCTACAAACCCCGTACATCCGCCGCCAGCCCCGGACATCCGGCGCCTCGCCAAAGCCCGGACATCCGGCGCTTCCCCTGGAAATCCGGCATCGGCGACAGAACACAACAGAAGGCCACCCCGCTCGGGCCGGACATCCGGCTAACCACCCCGGATATCCGGCGTCTCACGAGAGCCTGGACATCCGGCCCCCAGCCCGGGCATCCGGCGCCTGCCTGCGCGCAGAGTCGGGCCAGAGGCCCATGTATCCCTTTCCCACTTACCCCTTCGTGGCTTAGACTATATATACTACTCCCCCTCCTCCTAGTTAGGGTTAGCAAAGTGATAGCTCATTTCATAGAGAGCTTTGCTCCTTGTACCACTCTACTCTTGAGAGAGAGAGAGACTACTACTCCTTATGGAGGCCAAGACCTCCATCTAGGAGAAGATCCTGCGGGATATATCATCAAGACCCCCTGTTGGGCGGCCCCCCTTCAAGACCTCCTCATGGAGATGAACTTTACCTTGTATCTTTCCCTCTGTTGTTCATGTACCTTGTGGATCTTGTGTGTTTGATTGTCTAGTGGATGCGTGATTGGACTTGTTCTTGAGTGTTCCCCTTGTGATTTCTCTCCGTTCTTCCCCGTGTTCATCGTGTTCTTCGAGGGAACCCACTCCAATCGTGAAGGATCGGCCTACACCGGGTTAGCCCCGTATCATATGGTATCATGAGTCACGTTGATCATGTATTTGGAGTCCCTCCCACCATTTTCTAGCCTTGGTTTGTTTGATTTCGTCCTAAATTCGAAAATCCCCATCAAAAATAGCCCCCAATTTTTTTGTGATTTGTTGGTTTGATGATGTTTTGTTAATTTTGATCCATGGATTTGCTTGGTTTCAAGTGGATCTAGCTTTCCCCCATCTTTTCCCCTTTCCATCCACAAAATCCATCAAATTTTGCCCCCGAAATCATCCATTTCCGCCCCAAATCGAGTTTCGAAGTCCAAATCCCGATCTAGAATCGTCGGGCCGGACATCCGGGCCATCTGGCCGGACATCCGGGCCCCAAGCTGGACATCCGGCTCCTGAAGCACCAAATCTGCACGTTTCTGGACACTCACCCCCGGAAATCCAGACCCAACCCCGGATGTCCGACCCCTGTAAATTTCAGCCTCCCGTGTTTCACCGTTTTGCCCATAACTTTCACATCCGGAGGCCGATTTTCGCGTTCTTTAGCTCGTTGAGTAGCTATTGACATCCTCTATCCCCCTAGATTGGTCTCAACACCATTTGACCCCATAAAAGTTTTGGCACTTTGGCATCTTTGCCTAGGGCTTCCACCATATCATCCGCATAACCACCACCGACTTCCGTAACCTAACCCATTTTGTTCCTTATAGCATTTGTGGTTGCTTGAGTAGTGATTCGAGTCTCCTAAGGTGTTTAGGCTACTTAGGGACGGTTGCTTCTTCATCAACCACCACCACCAACATAACTTCCGCATAGGCTTGCCCACCATACAATTCTGCCATCCCAACTTAACCCAATTTTGTTTGTGTTGTGAGTTGTGTCTCCTAAGGTGTTTCGGCTACTTAGGGACCGTGCTTCCAACTCCGACACCGTGTATAGTCACCCTCGACTTCCGCATTGCGTCTCAAAACCCATCATTGCATTTTCGCAATCCCATTGAGCTTCTGCAAAACCACCACTGCATTCCCGCTCCACCATTTGACTTTTGTCCTTGAGATTTTGAGTTGTGGTTTTTCTGTTTCCTATGGTGTTTCGGCTAATTAGGAATGGGTTCACATCAACAATACCGCCTCTCATCATCGACACAGACGGTAACCTCGACGACACCATTGTATATTCCCATTGCAATTGCATTGTTAACCCCTAGCCCATTTTGCGTCACTTGCCTATCGAGACTAGCCATTTGAGTATTGCCAGCAACGTTACTTGTGCACATTAGTGATCTACACCTTCCATTGCATACATACCATATCATATCGGTATCATCATACTTGTGTCACAAGATTGTTCCCGCATATACACAATTGCTATCTTGGTTTGTGCATCGTGGCCATATCAAAAAAAGAAGAATAAGCTTTTAAGCAAAGAAAAAGAGTGAACAAAGAGCTTGTAAGCAATAGCCATAGCATCACAATATATCATATGGTATCATACTTGATCATCTTGGATCATCGTGTGAGAAACACCGGGAACCATACATACATACCATACTTGGGATAGAAAGTTTATCCATTTTGCATCTTATAGGTTGTGCACAAGTGTCGTATCCTCCTATTGAGCAATCGTGCTAGCGTCTCTCTTGAGTTGTGCAACACGAGCGTTTTCCGTGGATTCCACATTTTGTGCTCATTCCTTGGGTGCACGACCCCATTTATCTATCCGTGTGTGTGTTTCCGAGTGCCATTCATTGCTATTGGTCTACTTGTTTCACTTGCGAATTTGTGAATCTCGTTCAACATTATTGACTTTTGCTAACATTTTGCATTAAATTTTTGTGCCACTATCCTCACCGAGCTACTCCATAAGCTTTAGTTTGTAGGTGTGAGTGAACAAGTCCGGTACCAATTCCACTATTCTTTCATCTCGCATTGAGTGAAACGGGATACATCCTCAACTTTGGGAAAAGGTAACTTGGTATTGTTTATCTCATTTCCTACTCACCTCTACTCGAGTCTTGTGATGGATAGGCAAGGCATTTCACCCTCGGTCTACAACAACAACAACGAGTTCGATGCCACGAACAACTCCAACGACGCCAAGATGAATGCTCAAATGGAGGAGATCAAAGCCCTCATCAAGTCCTACAAGCGATCTTCCTCATCTTCGAGAAGACGCTCAAGAGCACATGCCTCCGAGCTACCATCTCCGGCAAGGTCACATCGGCATCGACACCATCACCACCAAGAACGTGAAGGTCAAGAGCTCAACACCAACAACCGCTCAACGACTTCACCATCTCCCTTGGCATCTTCGCCAAGCGACTTCAAGGCATCTTCGCCTTCGGACATACGGCATCTTCGCCAACAAGCACCTCAAGACTACGCTCAAGAGAAGCTCCCCAAGCTCAAGTCCGCGACTTCCACGAGCTACTACGACCTCGACACCGACCATGAGATTCCTTTCTATGGGACTCAAGAACCCGAGGAGTATCTCGAGTGGGAGCACCTAATGGACGACTACCTCAAGCTACATCAAGTTCCTCCCGAAGATCAAGTGAAGTGCGCCACAAGAAACTTCCACGACTACGCCTCGACATGGTGGCTTCACACACCTTCGGAGAGCTACGACATGAGTTGGCCCAAGACGTAGAGAGCTTTGCGGCGAGAGTTTGTGCCTCCAACCTACACGGAACAACTTCTACGCCAATTGGAGAACACCATCCAAGGATCCAAGTCCATCGACGAGTACTTCAAGGAGATGAAGAAAGCCTTGCGACGAGCCGGCGTGGACGACCCCATGTCAATGAAGTTCCACTTCATGATGGGATTGAACAACGACATCTCCAAGACTATCTTCCTCGAGAACTACAAGTCCCTCGACGACAACTACATTGGTGCTCTCAAGGCGGAACAAGAACTCATGAAGGCCAAGGCTTCTCCACACCAAGCACACTTCTCGAAGACCAAGCTCAAAGACAACGAGCATGAGGCTAGTACCACCAAGATGTCCAAGCCCGATGAGCTCTAAGACGATGCTCCCAAGTTCAACTTCACCGCCATCCCTCTTTGTGGCATTGATGATGCCGAGTCCTCCACGACTCTTTTTCAAGATGGTGCGGCGACGAGTACGACTATGGAGACCTTCAAGGACCAAGCTTTGGAGGCGAGCGACTTGGTAACGAGCAAGGATGATGCTTCCATCTTAGGAGGCGAGAGTGATGATGTGCCATCTTCGGCCTTCATCCATGGCGACGATGACGAGATGATCAAGCATGGGATTTTCCCTTCGGTCATGGAGGAGAGTGATGATGTGCCATCTTCGGCCTTCATCCATGGTGACGCCGATGAGATGGTTGAGTATTTCACCTCGACCGCGGCAACGTATGATGACTTGAGTGACTTGTGCCACCATATTGAGAGTGAGAGTGACTTCACCACTAGCCCCATGACGAGTTGCCCCAATTCCCATGTGATGAGAGCCACAACCCCCACCACTTTAGTGAGATGAGTGACTCCACCATATGTGACTTTGAGTGCACCTACCTTGAGGGAGTGAGTGAACCACCACATAGAGAGAGTGAGGCCACTTCGATTTCTCAACGACTTAACCTCTACCTCTATTGTGTCTTCTCATTTGGTGCTAGGTCCCATATATGATGACGCGCCGATTCGCGACGACTACGTCCTTCCTTTGGACAAGACGATGGCCATGGTGGAATATGATGCACCCCCACATGGTTCCATCAAGATGAAGATGACCACCATTTGGTCTTTCCCACCTCACCTACACCACTTGAGTGGAATGAACAAGGTAACATAGGTGAAGGTGATGCTCTAGTCCCACTAGTGGCATTCTTGACATTGATTGCTTGCATGATGTTGATCAACCTATTACCATGCTTCATGCTAGTATGATTTCCCCATGCGATGATTTACCCATTTATGATGAGTATGATGATTGCCATGTGGAGTCTATTAGTTGTGATGCCATGTTACATAGGATTTCTTGTGACAATTCTTTAGGTCACATCATGTTTGACAATCCGCTTGACTTGTCATATGCTATGCATGAGATCAATCATATGTCATATTTGCAATCTCATCGTAGTGACTATGCATATGCCATTAAAATTAACCCAATTTGCACTTATGGCATAGATGACAAGCCCATGGTTATTGGCATTTGTTTTTCTTGTGATGATATTGATATGCTCCCTTTGCATCATTTATCTCATATGCCATGCCATGACCACCTAGCTTCGGATATGCATTGTTTTGGATGTTGTCCATTTTCTCCATATGATGTTTCCAATATTGCTCATGAGGAGACCCCCGTAGTTTCCTCATACATTTTAGGAGATTTTGATTCATCCTATCCATTGCATGATCCCAATACTTGTGTGCACAATATGCTTCCCATGAATAAACATGCTATTGATGTGCCATATACTTGTATGCTAAATTTGCATCCCCATCGTGTCATACACAATAACTATTCTTTCATGATGGATGACATGTTATTATACCATGCATCAAATTTCTTGAGCATTGCTTATCTTGTGCTAACTCACACGTGCACATACACATCATGATGGATGATGTGTACATTTACCACACACACAATTTCTTTCGATCGTGTCTTTATTGTGTAGGTACCCATGAACACTTGTCAACCTCACAATCCCATGAGTTGACAAAATGAGCTCTAGAGAGCAATGATGACTTGGGATCCCATGGATTGCCTTTGCTACCACTCACTTCGCGCAAAAACTTCGCGCATTTCTTCTACATGACCCTCTCATGGTTATGGGTTATTGTCCATTACATATCATATGCCCATCTTGCCATGTTCACTTTGCATGATATGCTTATTCCTATGCTTTTGACATGCATTTGTGACCCATGCTTTGCTTTACACATGATGATTGATTATCATACTTGTATGTGTATTTGCAAGCTTGGTGGAGATAGTGCTTGTTATTGCCATGTTTGCTTTGTGACCCATTCCTATGATGATACTATGATCTTGCTTTGTGTTCGTGCTTGCGATATGTCATGTGCATTGTCTATGCCTATTATTCGCTCACATGACATGTTTGCCATGATTTACTCTAGTGTGCTGCATCTTCGCTCCACTATCTTGCACGACTTGATTACTATGCTTGCTTGCCTTGTTGCATCACCAATGATTCATATTTTCTCCTTTCATGCGGTTGATGACAACCATCTACATGCTTTGCACATGATTGTTATTGCTTCTTGTCATATCTCTCCATATGTTGCCTCCCTCATGCTAAATGATTTGCCATGTATTGAGTGCAACCGTGCTATTAGTCTTGCTCATGAGATTGCCCCCACAGCTTTCTCACATATATTTGGAGATTTTGACATATTCCTTGTGAAGCATGCCTGTCTTACCTCTTTGCACGATATACCTAGTGCCATGAATATTGCCATTGTTGCATCATATTATTCATGCACCGGTGCTTCTAATGGTTGTGTGCAAAAGAAGAGAACCATCATGATGGATGATGTGTTTATCTACCATGCGCATATGTTCTTTATTTTGTTGTGTGCATGTGTAGGATACTTGGACTTTGTGTCAACTTCCACGTCACGTGAGTTGACAATCCGAGCTCTTGAGAGCGAACGACCTTCTACCACGACGATTCTACATCGCACTTGCTTGTGCTTCGGCATTGTGAAGAATGCACAAGGACATGCTTTCAAGGTGATATCCTTCTCTTTTGAGAACCTCCAAACCATGAGCATGGATGTTGTGGATCATACTACTTGTGTTGATTGTACCATGAGACTTATTGGTCATCTTGGACCATTTAATTGCGCACATGTTAGAGATCTTACTTCGACTTGTCATTTTCGCCTTTCCATGCCTCATGACATATATACTTTGTGTGTTGCATCTAATTCTTGGATTATTTGCTCCTCTCATATGTTTGGTTGCAACAATGTCATCACTTCACATATGCCATGTCCCATTGCTTGTCACATGATTGACTTGATTGCCTCACACATGATGAACAATTGCTCTTTCTATTGTGTTGAGTGCCACACTATGTTCACTACACCCTATGCACATTATGCTTGGATTGTCTTGCACTTAACCCGTGTGCTTAGACACTTCATTTTATTTGGTGTTGTGAATGATTCATATGCCTACCATAGACCTTTCAATGAGCAATTTGTGAATGCTTGCTATGACCTCGAGGTAGATGCTTATTCTCTTGACACACATATTTGCATCTCTACCTCCCATTTCGATGCTTGTCCCCATGATATCTTTGCTTGTGATCAATTGATATGCTTACATGCCATGTCACAATCTTTTGTCAAACCATATGCTTTGCATGATGACGACACTTGTTTGGTGAATCACCTCTTGAATGCTTGGTTTTGCACTAACGCTAACCACATTTGTTTTTCCAAGTGTTTGTTGTCCTTACTCCTTTTGAAGGAATCACAAGACGGTGCGACATTGGAGAGTGCCCATTTCGAGCTTCAAGATGACAAGTACTTGGTGAACGTCCACTTCTACATGGCGAAGCCATCTCTTTCCCATGGTGATTTGGTTTTCGATCCGAGCTCGGATCTTTCCAAAGGGAGGGGAGATGATGCAGAGCATCCTATGGACATCACCATGTCAAGTGTTCGTTTGGCAAGTGACAAGTGCGATATCTACTTCACATACGCAAAGGTGAATCATCTCCTTTACACATGCTCACTTGACCCCTTCGAGGATGGTATACTACTTGACACTTCTCCCGTGTGCATGCATAGGTATTGTCGGAGCTTCACGGATGTTGAGGAGGAGTGCAAGCACCAAGGAACAACTACACCATCCGCGAGGGAAGCCTGGAAGCGACAACGGAAGAAGAAGACGGAGACAGCTCCCAGGTCCCGGACATCCGGCCCTGGCCCGGACATCTGGCCCCTGGAAATGACCATGACAGCAGAGCCCAGCAGCCCAAGTGCTACAGGCCCCGGACATCCGCCGCCAACCCCGGACATCCGGCGCCTCGCCAAAGCCCGGACATCCGGCGCCTCCCCCGAAAATCCGGCATCGGCGACAGAACACAACAGAAGGCCATCCCGCTCGGGCCGGACATCCGGCCAACTGCCCCGGATATCCAGCGTCTCACGAGAGCCCGGACATCCGGCCCCCAGCCCGGACATCCGGCGCCTGCCTGCGCGCAGAGTCGGGCCAGAGGCCCATGTATCCCTTTCCCACTTACCCCTTCATGGCTTAGACTATATATACTACTCCCCCTCCTCCTAGTTAGGGTTAGCAAAGTGATAGCTCATTTCATAGAGAGCTTTGCTCCTTGTACCACTCTACTCTTGAGAGAGAGAGACTACTACTCCTTATGGAGGCCAAGACCTCCATCTAGGAGAAGATCCTGCGGGATATATCATCAAGACCCCCTCTTGGGCGGCCCCCCTTCAAGACCTCCTCATGGAGATGAACTTTACCTTGTATCTTTCCCTCTGTTGTTCATGTACCTTGTGGATCTTGTGTGTTTGATTGTCTAGTGGATGTGTGATTGGACTTGTTCTTGAGTGTTTCCCCTTGTGATTTCTCTCCGTTCTTCCCCGTGTTCATCGTGTTCTTCGAGGGAATCCACTCCAATCGTGAAAGATCGGCCTACACTGGGTTAGCCCCGTATCAACGTTCGTTCCGAAAATCACGTTCCCGAAGGTTTCATTCCATTTGGATTCCATTTGATATTTTTTTTCTGCGAAACTCTGAAATAGGCAAAAAACAGCAATTCTGGGCTGGGCCTCCGGTTAATAGGTTAGTCCAAAAACAATATAAAAGTGTATAATAAAGCCCATTAATGTCCAAAACAGAATATAATATAGCATGGAACAATAAAAAAGTATAGATACGTTGGAGACGTATCAAGCATCCCCAAGCTTAATTCCTGCTCGTCCTCGAGTAGGTAAATGATAAAAACAGAATTTTTGATGTGGAATGCTACTTGGCATAATTTCATTGTAATTCTCCTAATTGTGGTATGAATATTCAGATCCGAAAGATTCAAGATAAAGGTTAATATTGACAGAAAATTAATAATACTTCAAGCATACTAACTAAGCAATTATGTCCTCTCAAAATAACATGGCCAAAGAAAGTTCATCCCTACAAAATCATATAGTTTAGTCATGCTCCATTTTCGTCACACAAGAATGCTCTCATCATGCACAACCCCTATGACAAGCCAAGCAATTGTTTCATACTTTAGTAATCTCAAACTTTTTTCAACCTTCACGCAATACATGAGCGTGAGCCATGGATATAGCACTATGGGTGGAATAGAATATAATGATGGGGGTTATGTGGAGAAGACAAAAAAGGAGAAAGTCTCACATCAACGCGGCTAATCAATGAGCTATGGAGATGCCCATCGATTGATGTTAATGCAAGGAGTAGGGATTGCCATGCAACGGATGCACTAGAGCTATAAATGCATGAAAGCTCAACAAAAGAAACTAAGTGGGTGTGCATCCAACTTGCTTGCTCACGAAGACCTAGGGCATTTGAGGAAGCCCATTGTTGGAATATACAAGCCAAGTTCTATAATGAAAATTTCCCACTAGTATATGAAAGTGACAAAACAAGAGACTCTCTATCATGAAGATCATGGTGCTACTTTGAAGCACAAGTGTGGAAAAAAGGATAGTAGCATTGACCCTTTTTTGGGGCCTTCTCTTCTTTTTATTGGGACAATGCTCTATGAATAATGATCATCACACTTCTATTTATTTACAACTCAATGATTACAACTCGATACTAGAACAAAGTATGACTCTATATGAATGCCTCCGGCGGTATACCGGGATAGCAGTGAATCAAGAGTGACATGTATGAAAAAATTATGAACGGTGGATTTGCCACAAATACAATGTCAACTGCATGACCATGCAAAGCAATATGACAATGAAGAGCGTGTCATATAAATGGAATGGTGGAAGTTGCATGGCAATATATCTCGGAATGGCTATGGAAATGCCATAATAGGTAGGTATGGTGGCTGTTTTGAGGAAGATATAAGGAGGTTTATGTGTGAAAGAGCTTATCATATCACGGGGTCTGGATGCACCGGCGAAGTTTGCACCAACTCTCAATGTGAGAAAGGGCAATGCATGGTACCGAAGAGGCTAGCAATGATGGAAGGGTAAGAGTGCGTATAATCCATGGACTCAACATTAGTCATAAAGAACTCACATACTTATTGCAAAAATCTACAAGTCATCAAAAACTAAGCACTACGTGCATGCTCCTAGGGGGATAGATTGGTAGGAAAAGACCATCGCTCGTCCCCGACCGCCACTCATAAGGAGGACAATCAAAGAACACCTCATGTTTCAAATTTGTTACATAACGTTTACCATACGTGCATGCTACGGGACTTGCAAACTTCAACACAAGTATTTCTCAAATTCACAACTACTCAACTAGCACAACTTTAATATCACTACCTCCATATCTCAAAACAATCATCAAGCATCAAACTTCTCTTAGCATTTGGCACACTCATAAGAAAGTTTTTTACTAGTCTTGAATACCTAACATATTAGGATTAATTCCTAATTTAAGCAAATTACCATGCTGTTTAAGACTCTCAAAATAATATAAGTGAAGCATGAGAGAATAATAGTTTCTATAAAACAAAACCACCTCCGTGCTCTAAAAGATATAAGTGAAGCACTAGAGCAAAAACTATATAGCTCAAAAGATATAAGTGAAGCGCATAGAGTATTCTAATAAATTCTGAATCATGTGTGTCTCTCTCAAAAGGTGTGTACATCAAAGATGATTGTGGTAAACTAAAAATCAAAGACTCAAATCATACAAGACGCTCCAAGCAAAACACATATCATGTGGTGAATAAAAATATAGCTCCAAGTAAAGTTACCGATGGAAGTAGACGAAAGAGGGGATGCCTTCCGGGGCATCCCCAAGCTTTCGCCTTTTGGTGTCCTTAGATTATCTTGGGGTGCCATGGGCATCCCCAAGCTTAGGCTATTGCCACTCCTTGTTCCATAATCCATCAAATCTTTTACCTAAAACTTGAAAACTCCACAACACAAAACTTAACAGAAAATCTCGTGAGCTCCGTTAGCGAAAGAAAACAAAACACCACTTCAAGGCACTGTAATGAACTCATTATTTATTTATATTGGTGTTAAACCTACTGTATTCTAACTTCTCTATGGTTTATAAACTATTTTACTAGCCATAGATTCATCAAAATAAGCAACCAACACACGAAAAAGAGAATCTGTCAAAAACAGAACAGTCTGTAGTAATCTGTAACTAACGCAAACTTCTGGAACTCCAAAAATTCAGCCAAAATAGGACGACCTAGAAAATTTGTTTATTGATCATCAGCAATTGGAATCAATATTTTATCGCGTTCTGATGATTTTTAACAATTATTTTCGTGCACAGAAAGTTTCTGGAATTTTCAGCAAGATCAAATAACTATCATCCAAGAAGATCCTATAGGTTAAACTTGGCACAAACACTAATTAAAACATAAAAACACATCTAACCAGAAGCTAGATCAAATATTTATTCCTAAACAGAAGCAAAAGCAAAAAACTAAAAATAAAATTGGGTTGCCTCCCAACAAGCGCTATCGTTTAACGCCCCTAGCTAGGCATTGATAATTTCGATGATGCTCACATGAAAGACAATAATTGAAGCACAAAGAGAGCATCATATAACATGTGACAAACACATCTAAGTCTAACATGCTTCCTATGCATAGGCATTGTATAAGAAAACAAATTATCATAGCAAGCAAAAATTAGCATATGCAAGGAAGAAGAAAGAGATGATAGCAATCTTAACATGACGAGAGGTAATTTAGTAACATGAAAATTCCTACAGCCATATTTTCCTCTCTCATAATAATTACATGTAGGATCAAAAGCAAATTCAACAATATAGCTATCACATAAAGTTTTCTCTTCATGGTCCACATGCATGCAAAGTTGACACTCTTCCGAAATAGTGGGTTTAGCATTAACGAAAGTCATGACCTCTCCAAACCCACTTTAATCAAAAATTTCATAAGATTGAATATTCTCCAAATATGTGGGATCTAAAGTTGACACTCTTCCAAACCCACTTTCAATAATATTGCAAACACTATTATCAATCTCATATTCATCATGGGGCTTAAATAAATTTGCAAGATCAAAAGAAGAATCACCCCAATCATGATCATTGCAACAAGTAGTAGAGATAGCAAAACTAGCATCCCCAAGTTTAAGGTTTTGCATATTATTAGCACAATTGACATTAAGAAAATTTATATTAAAATTATTGCAATCATGCTTTTCATCAAAGGAACTACCACGTATGGGTGCATTAGCAACGATCTCATGTTTAACGTAAGGAACTATAGCAAATTCATCTTCATAAATATTGGCATCATGGCCACAATGATAGCAAGCATCATGTTCATCAAGGGATATTTCAATCAAATCATCGGAATCATAATTATCTATAGATTCGTGTATATCATTATTTTCTTTAGAAGCAACAGTCATTCTTTCAATAAATTCTTTAACGTAGACATTATGAGCATAGTTTTCATAGCAATATTCGAGGTCAAGATTTTCAGATTCGTAAAGAGTAGTATCATACTTTTCAAGCAAAGAATCAACTTCAAAAGAACCCTAAAAATCAAAAATTCTTCAATTTGTTCAATGTCATAGTAGCTATAAACACCCTTTGCATAAGAAGATAAGATTTCATTTTTATTAAACTCACATAGGTAGGTGTGGTGTTTTTTAGGGTTCTTAGAGCAACAAGTAATATCACAAATTTCACAAAGATTCCAAGCATAACACAACAATTTGTTTATTTGATTACATAAGAGTTTCCCTTTTTCAGACAACGGTGACGCACAAAATGAGCATGCTCATCTAAAGATTTCCCATCAACTAGGCTAGTTGGGGTTTCAGCACGAGCGCATAAGGATCGAAGATGATCCAAGTAGAACACTTTAAGTGGATCCATAATAGATTTTTAGCAAGCAAATAGAAGGTACGTGGAAACACAAACAAAAAGGCATACGGGAAGAAGGCGAATAAAACGTCAAGGGTGAAGTGGGGGAGAGGAAAACAAGAGGCAAATGGCAAATAATGTAATGCGGGAGATAAGGGTTTGTGATGGGTACTTGGTATGTTGACTTTTGCGTAGACTCCCCGGCAATGGCGCCAGAAATCCTTCTCGCTACCTCTTGAGCACTGCGTTGGTTTTCCCTTGAAGAGGAAAGGGTGATGCAGCAAAGTAGCGTAAGTATTTCCCTCAGTTTTTGAGAACCAAGGTATCAATCTAGTAGGAGGCCACGCACGAGTCCCTCGCACCTACACAAACAAATAAATCCTCGCAACCAACGCAATAAAGGGGTTGTCAATCCCTTCTCGGTCACTTACGAGAGTGAGATCTGATAGATATGATAAGATGATATTTTTGGTATTTTTATGATAAAGATGCAAAGTAAAGAAAGCAAAATAAAGACGATGCCAGAAATAACTTGTTGACGGGAGATTAATATGATGGAGAATAGACCCGGGGGACATAGGTTTCACTAGTGGCTTCTCTCGAGAGCATATGTATTACGGTGGGTGAACAAATTACTGTTGAGCAATTGACAAAATTGAGCATAGTTATGAGAATATCTAGGTATGATCATGTATATAGGCATCACGTCCGCGACAAGTAGACCGACTCCTGCCTGCATCTACTACTATTACTCCACACTTCGACCGCTATCCATCATGCATCTAGAGTATTAAGTTCATAAGAAATGAGTAACGCTTTAAGTAAGATGACATGATGTAGAGGGATAAACTCATGCAATATGATACAAACCCCATCTTGTTATCCTCGATGGCAATAATACAATACATGCCTTGCTGCCCCCACTGTCACTGGGAAAGGACACCGCAAGATTGAACCCAAAGCTAAGCACTTGTCCCATTGCAAGAAAGATCAATCTAGTAGGCCGAACCAAACTGATAATTCGAAGAGACTTGCAAAGATACCAATCATACATAAAAGAATTCAGAGAAGATTCAAATATTGTTCATAGATAAACTTGATCATAAACCCACAATTCATCGGTCTCAACAAACACACCGCAAAAGAAGATTACATCAAATAGATCTCCACAAGAGAGGGGGAGAACATTGTATTGAGATCCAAAAAGAGAGAAGAAGCCATCTAGCTAATAACTATGGACCCGAAGGTCTGAGGTAAACTACTCAAACATCATCGGAGAGGCTATGGTGTTGATGTAGAAGCCCTCCGTGATCGATGCCCCTCGGCGGAGCTCCGGAAAAGGCCCCGAGATGGGATCTCACGGGTACAGAAGGTTGCGGCGGTAGAATTAGGTTTTTGGCTCCGTATCTGGTAGTTTGGGGGTACGTAGGTATATATAGGAGGAAGAAGTACGTCGGTGGAGCAACATGGGGCCCACGAGGGTGGAGGGCGCGCCCAGGGGGGTAGGCGCGCCCCCCTACCTCGTGCCATCCTGGTTGATGTCTTGACGTAGGGTCCAAGTCCTCTGGATCACGTTCGTTCAGAAAATCACGTTCCCGAAGGTTTCATTCCGTTTGGACTCCGTTTGATATTCTTTTTCTGCGAAACTCTAAAATAGGCAAAAAAAACAACAATTCAGGGCTGGGCCTCCGTTAATAGATTAGTCCCGAAAACAATATAAAAGTGTATAATAAAGCCCATTAATGTCCAAAACAGAATATAATATAGCATGGGACGATCAAAAATTATAGATATGTTGGAGACGTATCATGCTCTCTGTGGACGGATCTTTCTCGGCAGCAAATCCTCTAACCAAATACTACACTACTACAGGATGCTGCTAACGCGACACTACAATCAGAGACCCTTCGACGAAACTGTGTGCGATGCAATAATTGCAAACGATGGTGTAAAATAACTGTAAAAAAGGTGAAAACCGTTTGCGATGGCGGGCACATCAAACACGGGTTCAGATTTTAGTTGCATGGGTGATGCTGAGCATACAGTTGATCCATACGAACTGTTTGCGATTAGACAGAACAACAGAAACGGGCAGCCATACCAATGTGTGTGCGATATACGGCATATAGTTTGCTCCGATGAACTATTTACGATGATCGAGGTGAACACAAACGATTCGGTGTAAGAAGATGTGTGTGATACCCGGCAAACGGGTCGGTAATCAGAATTGTGTGCGATCATTATAGACAGCCCATATAGACTTTTTTGTGAATTGTGTGCTCGTCAGGGCACACAGTTCAACAAACCAACCTGTGGGCGATAATGTAGAAGATCTCTGTCGAATACTTATTACTAACTGTCTGCGATGAGATTGACAGGATAAATAGAGATAACAAATTAATATGAGCGAACGGAAACAGAGATATGTATAGTCTGCTTAATTTAGTATTTCTTCTTGTTGTTGTTGTTGGATGGCCCCGTGACATCGTCTTGACGAGGACGCTTCTTGCCGCTGATGGTTGGCTTTTCATTGCCGCCGCCGTCGTCATCATCGTTGATGTCGTTGTCGTCCTCCTCCTTGTTCGACCATTCCTCCTCATCATCATCGTCCTCCTCTTCTTCGTCCTCCGACGGCTCCTCGTCCGTCTAGTTGTCATCTGACGACTCTGGAGGCGGCGTCCCTTCCATGATCCGGATATAATCGAGGTCTGGGCTCGACGCCGGACTCATGGAAGACGAGCGGGATGATTCTAATGTTGGCCTATCATCGGACGCCAGACTGCTGGCTGAACTGTCGTCCTCGCTGTTGCTCGACATGGCTGCAAAGTGTGTGCGATTGTGTAGCATGGCCTGCCGGGGACGATGAAGATGGTGGACACTTAAGCTGGGTATGCAGAGAAGAGGAAACGCCAATTGAAGCGAGGGTTGACGTATTATCTAACCGCTGATATAATCAACCGCAATTATTTGTACCCAGTCGCTCCAAATTCTCGGGGTTGCGCAGGACTCCTATTGGCTGGTTTATTTTTTCAGGACAAAAAGGAGGAACAAGTTTTGGGATTTTGCACCAGTACCGGTACGAACGGAGTACTACAGTTGGCAAGCAATACATTGAGCTCTTCTTATTGATAAAGCCAGTAATAATCAAACTACAAAGGTAAAGAAAAAAATAGAAAGGAAAATATCTGCATGAATCTCCATGTAACATCAATGGCATAGGACCTAGATGTGCATTACTTAGAGCACATATAGATGTGCTTTAGCAATGCTGTCTAACAAAACCCGTAATCATCATTGCAAATAGCGCATAGAACATGGCTAATGCGACAACCAGAACTACACATGCTAGTTCCTTCTTGTCTCTTGCTTTCATCTCTTGCCTATGATGATTCTTTCTTGCTTCATCATACTGATTGTACATTCCAGATTAGCTGGTTTCTTCTTTAGCTTTACGTTATCTTCTGCGAGCTTGGTGATAACACTCCGAGGCCTGCCATGCCATTCTTCATCCATCTAGTTAACAAAGGCACAAGCCTCATATCCCTACCAATGTTAAATAGTATTCAGGATGAGCAGTGGCATTAACTAAAGTAAAATGATGAACTTAACACTAACCTCTATGGGGCAACTGAGAAACCGCCTGCCAATGTCGAATCCCTCCGTGCATACACGTTGAGCGGGAGTGTGTCCGTGCACACAACTCAGCTTTTGGTACTTCTCGGTGGCGCAACACTCGGAGTCGAACTCGTGTTGCGGGAGTCTGGAGTCACGCTCCGTATCCGGCGGCAGATCGCTTTCCTGGGGGGTGTCATTTAGGACGGATTTAGCAAGGAGCTATACTTTGGACATGCTAAAAAGATTGGGATAGATTGGAACCACACAGGATGATTCGGATCCGTAGTACACGTGCCTTCTAATGACCTTAGGCAAGTGCTCGGCGGCGACCGCCGTCGTGGCGGCGATACGAGCAGGAGCAGCCGCACCAAAACCATCAGCACCACTCGTCCGCATTCCCCTAATGTCAGCGCCACGCGAGGGAATTTGGAGGCTATATAGGGATTTCGGGGAAATGGGAAACTGTGGGGATAAGCTAACGGTCGGGAACTACTTATGGCACTATATGTTGTATACGACACACTGTTTATACATGTCATTTGTGTTAGGTATTACAACATCACACATGATTTCCGCACCAAACCGTGTGAGAAGACAACGTAGGTTAGACATGGTTGCCGTTACATAACCGTATGTGGTGTACTACCCTGTCCATATAATTGAGTTACAGTGATACCATGTAAACAGCCACTGTGGATATCCATGAAAAAAGAAAAACAACCGCTCTGCATATAGAGATGGCGGCGGCGGCCTAGGCATCGGCTACTTGAGAAGAGGTCAATCCTCGGTCGGTGGGCGATGGCAGCGTCATAGGAGGTCAATCCTCGGTCTGCAGCGGGAGATAGGAGGAGCTCGACCATCGAGGTCGGCGGCGGCGTGATTCAAGCACATCAATCGCGGTCGATGGCGGGATAGTGGACGTCGAACTTCAGGCGGCAGCCGCACTAAGCTTTGTTCGTCGACCCTGTTGTCTCGGCGTGCCACCGCATCGTGCTTCTCTCTCTGCTGGGTGGAGGTCACTGTGCGGCTAATCAATTAAGGTATTCTTTCCGTGAGTGGCTTAATTAAGGTATTCAATTCCTAAGGGTAGTGTTGTACTAGTACTCTGTGTGTAAATTTACTAGCCATTAATTTTTGTCATTGCACGTCTGGATAACAATATGGAGCGCCCTCAGTAATTATGAAAATAAAACCCCGATCAGTGTCACATGGATGTTGAATCTAACATCAGGGCAGAGGCTTCAAGCTACCAATGGAACACCGGAAAGCCGAAATGCCCACTGGGAAACCAAGACGTCGACGTAGATGACGACGATCTTGATATGCCAAATTTTACTGCTATGAGTGTAGATTTCGAGGGCCCAAGAAAGCGTATGATTGGGTACAAGGATTTGCGAACCATTGATGAGGACTCCAGGAAAGAATTGTATCCAGGATGCAAAAAGAAATATTCCAAGTTGAGTGCCACCCTGGCGCTTCTCAGAATTAAAGCCGCAAACGGTCTATCAAACAAGGGCTTCAAACAAATGTTAGGTCTTTTTAAAGAAATTCTTTCGGCAGATAATGTGCTCCCCAAAAGCACGAGTGAAGCGAAGAATTTTTTTTGCCCATTGGAACTTGAAGTACAAAAGATACACGCTTGGGTGAATGATTGTATATTGTACCGTGGTGAGTACAAAGATTTGCGTGCATGTCCCACATGCAAGCATGCACGATACAAGCGCAGGAGAGCAAATGACAAGTACAAATTGGATGACGAGATGAAGACAGCAATCATGTTCAAGGTTGTTTGGTACTTGCCTTTAATTCCAAGGTTGAGGCGTTTGTTTCCAAACCGTAGAGAGGCAAAGATGTTGCGGTGGCATCATGATGAGCGAATTGCAGATAGGTTTATGAGGCACCCGAAAGATGGGACTCAGTTGGATTTAATCGAAAACAAGTATGTAGACTTTGCCAAGGATTCTAGAAGTTTAAGGCTCGGGGAGTGCACTGACGGGATGAATCCTTTTGGCAATATGAGCACCAATCACAGCACATGGCCGGTGCTTCTGTGCATATATAACCTAGCTCCTTGGTTGTGTATGAAAAAAAATACATTATGATGTCAATGATTATCCAAGGCCCGAAGCAACCTGGAAATGACATTGACATTTACTTTCAGCTACTCGTAGAAGAACTTTTGACAGTGTGGATAGATGCGCCTGTTGTAATATGTTCTGAAGCTTACAGAAAGGATATTTTTGATCTACATGCGATGCTGGTGCACACCATTCAAGATATGTCGGCATTAGGCAACACATCGGGGCAGAAAACAAAGGGAGATGTAGGGTGTGTCACATGCATGGATAGGACAGCTAGCAGAAGACTTCCCAACTCGCACAAAACCGTGTATTTGCATCATCGTAGGTTCTTACGGAAAACTCACCCATACCGAAAGATAAAGCTGAATTTGATGGTACGGCAGAGGCATGTGTGGGCCCAAGACCCTATGAAGGAAAGGTGGTCCACAACATGGCTAAACAAATTAATGTTGTGCTTGGCAAGAACCACCCTTTGTGTTGGGGAACGTAGTAATTTCAAAAAAATTCTATGCACACGCAAGATCATGGTGATGCATAGCAACGAGAGGGGAGAGTGTTGTCCACGTACCCTCGTAGACCGAAAGCGGAAGCGTTAACACAACGCGGTTGATGTAGTCGTACGTCTTCACAATCCGACCGATCAAGTACCGAACGCACGGCACCTCCGAGTTCAGCACACGTTCAGCTCGATGACGTCCCTCGAACTCCGATCCAGCCGAGTGTTGAGGGAGAGTTTCGTCAGCACGACGGCGTGGTGACGATGATGATGTTCTACCGACGCAGGGCTTCGCCTAAGCTCCACTACGATATTATCGAGGTGTAATATGGTGGAGGGGGCACCGCACACGGCTAAGAGATCAATAGATCAATTGTTGTGTCTATGGGGTGCCCCCTGTCCCCGTATATAAAGGAGGAAGGGGGGAGGCGGCCGGCCTAGGAGGAGGGCGCGCCAAGGGGGGAGTCCTACTCCCACCGGGAGTAGGACTCCTCCTTTCCTTGTTGGAGTAGGAAAAGGGAAGGGAGAAGGAGAAAGAAGGAAGGGGGCGCCCCCCCCCTCCCTAGTCTAATTCGGACTAGTCCATGGGGAGGGGTGCGGCCACCCTTTGGGGCCTTTCTCTCCTTTCCCGTATGGCCCATTAAGGCCCAATACGAATTCCCGTAACTCTCCGGTACTCCGAAAAATACCCGAATCACTCGGAACCTTTCCGATGTCCGAATATAGTCGTCCAATATATCGATCTTTACGTCTCGACCATTTCGAGACTCCTCGTCATGTCCCCGATCTCATCCGGGACTCCGAACTCCTTCGGTACATCAAAACACATAAACTCATAATAAACTGTCATCGTAACGTTAAGCGTGCGGACCCTACGGGTTCGAGAACTATGTAGACATGACCGAGACACGTCTCCGGTCAATAACCAATAGCGGGACCTGGATGCTCATATTGGCTCCCACATATTCTACGAAGATCTTTATCGGTCAAACCGCATAACAACATACGTTGTTCCCTTTGTCATCG
The DNA here is from genome assembly GCF_018294505.1 of Triticum aestivum. Taxonomy (NCBI): domain Eukaryota; kingdom Viridiplantae; phylum Streptophyta; class Magnoliopsida; order Poales; family Poaceae; genus Triticum; species Triticum aestivum. Next base: position 238,657,570 of record NC_057811.1, on the reverse strand, counting down.
GTATGTTACTTGCCCGAGATTCGATCGTCGGTATCTCAATACCTAGTTCAATCTCGTTACCGGCAAGTCTCTTTACTCGTTCCGTAATACATCATCCCGCAACTAACTCATTAGTTGCAATGCTTGCAAGGCTTATAGTGATGTGCATTACCGAGTGGGCCCAGAGATACCTCTCCGACAATCGGAGTGACAAATCCTAATCTCGAAATACGCCAACCCAACAAGTACCTTCGGAGACACCTGTAGAGCACCTTTATAATCACCCAGTTACGTTGTGACGTTTGGTAGCACACAAAGTGTTCCTCCGGTAAACGGGAGTTGCATAATCTCATAGTCATAGGAACATGTATAAGTCATGAAGAAAGCAATAGCAACATACTAAACGATCGGGTGCTAAGCTAACGGAATGGGTCAAGTCAATCACATCATTCTCCTAATGATGTGATCCCGTTAATCAAATGACAACTCATGTCTATGGCTGGGAAACATAACCTTCTTTGATCAATGAGCTAGTCAAGTAGAGGCATACTAGTGACACTCTGTTTGTCTATGTATTCACACATGTATCAAGTTTCCGGTTAATACAATTCTAGCATGAATAATAAACATTTATCATGATATAAGGAAATAAATAATAACTTTATTATTGCCTCTAGGGCATATTTCCTTCAGTCTCCCACTTGCACTAGAGTCAATAATCTAGTTCACATCGCCATGTGATTTAACATCAATAGTTCACATCACCATGTGATTAACACCCATAGTTCACATCGTCATGTGACCAACACCCAAAGGGTTTACTAGAGTCAGTAATCTAGTTCACATCGCTATGTGATTAACACCCAAAGAGTACTAAGGTGTGATCATGTTTTGCTTGTGAGATAATTTTAGTCAACGGGTCTGTCACATTCAGATCCGTAAGTATTTTGCAAATTTCTATGTCTACAATGCTCTGCACGGAGCTACTCTAGCTAATTGCTCCCACTTTCAATATGTATCTAGACGAGACTTAGAGTCATCTAGATTAGTGTCAAAACTTGCATCGACGTAACCCTTTACGACGAACCTTTTGTCACTTCCATAATCGAGAAACATATCCTTATTCCACTAAGGATAATTTTGACCGCTGTCCAGTGATCTACTCCTAGATCACTATTGTACTCCCTTGCCAAAATCAGTGTAGGGTATACAATAGATCTGGTACACAGCATGGCATACTTTATAGAACCTATGGCCGAGGCATAGGGAATGACTTTCATTCTTTTTCTATCTTCTGCCGTGGTCGGGCTTTGAGTCTTACTCAATTTCACACCTTGTAACACAGGCAAGAAACTCTTTCTTTGACTGTTCCATTTTGAACCACTTCAAAATCTTGTTAAGGTATGTACTCATTGAAAAAACTTATCAAGCGTCTTGATCTATCTCTATAGATCTTGATGCTCAATATGTAAGCAGCTTCACCGAGGTCTTTCTTTGAAAAACTCCTTTCAAACACTCCTTTATGCTTTGCAGAATAATTCTACATTATTTCCGATCAACAATATGTCATTCACATATACATATCAGAAATGCTGTAGTGCTCCCACTCACTTTCTTGTAAATACAGGCTTCACCGCAAGTCTGTATAAAACTATATCCTTTGATGAACTTATCAAAGCGTATATTCCAACTCCGAGATGCTTGCACCAGTCCATAGATGGATCGCTGGAGCTTGCATATTTTGTTAGCACCTTTAGGATTGACAAAACCTTCTGGTTGTATCATATACAACTCTTCTTTAATAAATCCATTAAGGAATGCAGTTTTGTTTATCCATTTGCCAGATTTCATAAAATGCGGCAATTGCTAACATGATTCGGACAGACTTAAGCATCGCTACGGGTGAGAAGGTCTCATCGTAGTCAATCCCTTAAACTTGTCGAAAACCTTTCGCAACAAGTCGAGCTTTATAGACAGTAACATTACCGTCAGCGTCAGTCTTCTTCTTGAAGATCCATTTATTTTCAATGGCTTGCCGATCATCGGGCAAGTCAACCAAAGTCCATACTTTGTTCTCATACATGGATCCTATCTCGGATTTCATGGCCTCAAGCTATTTTGCGGAATCTGGGCTCACCATCGCTTCTTCATAGTTCGTAGGTTCGTCATGGTCTAGTAACATAACCTCTAGAACAGGATTACTGTACCACTCTGGTGCGGATCTCACTCTGGTTTACCTACAAGGTTCGGTAATAACTTGATCTGAAGTTCCATGATCATCATCATTAACTTCCTCACTAATTGGTATAGGCGTCACAGAAACTGTTTCTGCGATGAACTACTTTCCAATAAGGGAGCAGGTACAATTACCTCATCAAGTTCTACTTTCCTCCCACTCACTTCTTTCGAGAGAAACTCCTTCTCTAGAAAGGATCCATTCTTAGCAACGAATGTCTTGCCTTCGGATCTGTGATAGAAGGTGTACCCAACTGTCTCCTTTGGGTATCCTATGAAGACACATTTCTCCGATTTGGGTTTGAGCTTATCAGGATGAAACTTTTTCACATAAGCATCGCAACCCCAAACTTTAAGAAACGACAACTTTGGTTTCTTGCCAAACCACAGTTCATAAGATGTCGTCTCAACGGATTTAGATGGTACCCTATTTAACGTGAATGCAGCTGTCTCTAATGCATAACCCCAAAACGATAGTGGTAGATCAGTAAGAGACATCATATATCGCACCATATCTAATAAAGTACGGTTACGATGTTCGGACACACCATTACACTATGGTGTTCCAGGTGGCGTGAGTAGTGAAACTATTTCACATTGTTTTAACTGAAGGCCAAACTCATAACTCAAATACTCTTCTCCATGATCAGATCGTAGAAACTTTATTTTCTTGTTACGATGATTTTCCACTTCACTCTGAAATTATATGAACTTTTCAAATGTTTCAGACTTCTGTTTCATTAAGTAGATATACCCATATCTGCTCAAATCATCTATGAAGGTCAGAAAATAATGATACTTGCTACGAGCCTCAATATTCATCGGACCACATACATCTGTATGTATGATTTCCAACAAATCTGTTGCTCTCTCCATAGTTCCGGAGAACGGCGTTTTAGTCATCTTGCCCATGAGGCACGGTTCGCAAGCATCAAGTGATTCATAATCAAGTGATTCCAAAATCCCATCAGTATGGAGTTTCTTCATGCGCTTTACACCAATATGACCTAAACGGCAGTGCCACAAATAAGTTGCACTATCATTATTAACTTTGCATCTTTTGGCTTCATTATTATGAATATGTGTATCACTATGATCGAGATCCAACAACCCATTTTATTGGGTGTATGACCATAGAAGGTTTTATTCATGTAAACAGAACAACAATTATTCTCTAATTTAAATGAATAAACGTATTGCAACAAACATGATCAAATCATATTCATGCTCAACGCAAACACCAAATAACACTCAACACTAATCCCGAAAGTATATGGAGTCTGCGATGATGATCATATCAATCTTGGAACCACTTCCAACACACATCGTCACTTCACCCTTAACTAGTGTCTGTTCATTCTGCAACTCCCGTTTCGAGTTACTAATATTTAGCAACTGAACCAGTATGAAATACCGAGGGGTTGCTACGAACACTAGTAAAATACACATCAATAACATGTATATCAAATATACCTTTGTTCACTTTGCCATCCTTCTTATCCACCAAATACTTGGGGCAGTTCCGCTTCCAGTGACCAGTCCCTTTGCAGTAGAAGCACTTAGTCTCAGGCTTAGGACCAGACTTAGGCTTCTTCACTTGAGCAGCAACTTGCTTGCCGTTCTTCTTGAAGTTCCCCTTCTTCCCTTTGCCCTTTTCTTGAAACTAGTGGTCTCGTCAACCATCAACACTTGATGTTTTTCTTGATTTCTACCTTCGTCGATTTCAGCATCACGAAGAGCTCGGGAATTACTTTCGTCATCCCTTGCATACTATAGTTCATCACGAAGTTCTACTAACTTGGTGATGGTGACTAGAGAATTCTGTCAATCACTATTTTATCTGGAAGATTAACTCCCACTTGATTCAAGCGATTGTAGTACCCAGACAATCTGAGCACATGCTCACTGCTTGAGCTATTCTCCTCCATCTTTTAGCTATAGAACTTGTTGGAGACTTCATATCTCTCAACTCGGGTATTTGCTTGAAATATTAACTTCAACTCCTGGAACATCTCATATGGTCCATGACGTTCAAAACGTCTTTGAAGTCCCGATTCTAAGCCGTTAAGCATGGTGCACTAAACTATCAAGTAGTCATCATATTGAGCTAGCCAAACGTTCATAACGTCTGCATCTGCTCCTGCAATAGGTCTGTCACCTAGCGGTGCATCAAGGACATATTTTTCTGTGCAGCAATGAGGATAATCCTCAGATCACGGATCCAATCCGCATCTTTGCTACTAACATCTTTCAACATAATTTTTCTCTAGGAACATATCAAAAATAAACACAGGGAAGCAACAACGCGAGCTATTGATCTACAACATAATTTGCAAAATACTATCAGGACTAAGTTCATGATAAATTTAAGTTCAATTAATCATATTACTTAAGAACTCCCACTTAGATAGACATCCCTCTAATCCTCTAAGTGATCACGTGATCCATATCAACTAAACCATGTCCGATCATCACGTGAGATGGAGTAGTTTCAATGGTGAACATCACTATGTTGATCATATCTACTATATGATTCACGCTCGACCTTTCGGTCTCCGTGTTCCGAGGCCATATCTGCATATGCTAGGCTCGTCAAGTTTAACCTGAGTATTCCGCGTGTGCAACTGTTTTGCACCCGTTGTATTTGAACGTAGAGCCTATCACACCCGATCATCACGTGGTGTCTCAGCACGAAGAACTTTCGCAACGGTGCATACTCAGGGAGAACACTTTTATCTTGAAATTTTAGTGAGAGATCATCTTATAATGCTACCGTCAATCAAAGCAAGATAAGATGCATAAAAGATAAACATCACATGCAATCAATATAAGTGATATGATATGGCCATCATCATCTTGTGCTTGTGATCTCCATCTCCGAAGCACCGTCATGATCACCATCGTCACCGGCTCGACACCTTGATCTCCATCGTAGCATCGTTGTCGTCTCGCCAACTATTGCTTTTACGACTATCGCTACCGCTTAGTGATAAAGTAAAACAATTACATGGCGATTGCATTGCATACAATAAAGCGACAGCCATATGGCTCCTGCCAGTTGCCGATAACTCGGTTACAAAACATGATCATCTCATACAATAAAATATAGCATCATGTCTTGACCATATCACATCACAACATGCCCTGCAAAAACAAGTTAGACGTCCTCTACTTTGTTGTTGAAAGTTTTACGTGGCTGCTACGGGCTTAGCAAGAACCGTTCTTACCTACGCATCAAAACCACAACGATAGTTTGTCAAGTTGGTGCTGTTTTAACCTTCGCAAGGAGCGGGCGTAGCCACACTCGGTTCAACTAAAGTGAGAGAGACAGACACCCGCCAGTCACCTTTAAGCAACGAGTGCTCGCAACGGTGAAACCAGTCTCACGTAAGCGTACGCGTAATGTTGGTCCGGGCCGCTTCATCTCACAATACCGCTGATCCAAAGTATGACATGCTGGTAAGCAGTATGACTTATATCGCCCATAACTCACTTGTGTTCTAGTCGTGCATAACATCAACGCATAAAACCAGGCTCTGATACCACTGTTGGGGAACGTAGTAATTTCAAAAAAATTCTACGCACACGCAAGATCATGGTGATGCATAGCATCGAGAGGGGAGAGTGTTGTCCACATACCCTCGTAGACCGAAAGCAGAAGCGTTAACACAACGCGGTTGATGTAGTCGTACGTCTTCACGATCCGACCGATCAAGTACCGAACGCACGGCACCTCTGAGTTCAGCACACGTTCAGCTCGATGACGTCCCTCAAACTCAGCACGACGGCGTGGTGACGATGATGATGTTCTACCGACGCAGGGCTTCGCCTAAGCTCCGCTACGATATTATCGAGGTGTAATATGGTGGAGGGGGGCACCGCACACGGCTAAGAGATCAATAGATCAATTGTTGTGTCTATGGGGTGCCCCCCCCGCCCCCGTATATAAAGGAGCAAGGGGGAGGCGGGGGGCCTAGGAGGAGGGCGCGCCAAGGGGGGAGTCCTACTCCCACCGGGAGTAGGACTCCTCCTTTCCTTGTTGGAGTAGGAAATGGGAAGGGAGAAGGAGAAAGAAGGAAGGGGCGCCCCCCATACCTAGTCCAATTCGGACTAGTCCATGGGGAGGGGTGCGGCCACCCTTTGGGGCCTTTCTCTCCTTTCCCGTATGGCCCATTAAGGCCCAATACGAATTCCCGTAACTCTCCGGTACTTTGAAAAATACCCGAATCACTCGGAACCTTTCCGATGTCCGAATATAGTCGTCCAATATATCGATCATTACGTCTTGACCATTTCGAGACTCCTCGTCAAGTCCCCGATCTCATTCGGGACTCCGAACTCCTTCGGTACATCAAAACTCATAAACTCATAATAAAACTGTCATCATAACATTAAGCGTGCGGACCCTACGGGTTCGAGAACTATGTAGACATGACTGAGACACGTCTCCGGTCAATAACCAATAGCGGGACCTGGATGCCCATATTGGCTCCCACATATTCTACGAAGATCTTTATCGGTCAAACCGCATAACAACATACGTTGTTCCCTTTGTCATCGGTATGTTACTTGCCCGAGATTCGATCGTCGGTATCTCAATACCTAGTTCAATCTCGTTACCGGCAAGTCTCTTTACTCGTTCCGTAATACATCATCCCGCAACTAGCTCATTAGTTGCAATGCTTGCAAGGCTTATAGTGATGTGCATTACCGAGTGGGCCCAGAGATACCTCTCCGACAATCAGAGTGACAAATCCTAATCTCGAAATACGCCAACCCAACAAGTACCTTCGGAGACACCTGTAGAGCACCTTTATAATCACCCAGTTACGTTGTGACGTTTGGTAGCACACAAAGTGTTCCTCCGGTAAACGGGAGTTGCATAATCTCATAGTCATAGGAACATGTATAAGTCATGAAGAAAGCAATAGCAACATACTAAACGATCGAGTGCTAAGCTAACGGAATGGGTCAAGTCAATCACATCATTCTCCTAATGATGTGATCCCGTTAATCAAATGACAACTCATGTCTATGGCTAGGAAACATAACCATCTTTGATCAACGAGCTAGTCAAGTAGAGGCATACTAGTGACACTCTGTTTGTCTATGTATTCACACATGTATCAAGTTTCCGGTTAATACAATTCTAGCATGAATAATAAACATTTATCATGATATAAGGAAATAAATAATAACTTTATTATTGCCTCTAGGGCATATTTCCTTCACTTTGACGGTGAAACAAACACCCAACGGTCAAGTGTTTAAGAAGAAATCAGTGTTCTAGAAATTGCCTTACTGGGAGATTCTACGTGTACGTCACTGCATCGATGTCATGCACGTAGAGAAGAACGTATGCGAAAGCATCCTTGGTACTATGATCAAGATTAAAGGTAAAAGAAAGTATGGTGACGGTTCATGGCTCGATATGCTTGCTGATCAATCAAAACGCAAGAGTGAAGCAGAACATGATGAAAAATTCATCAAAGCTCGCCAGAGTTACAATTTTAGTGCAAAAGAAGCAACACAGTTCTTCACCTATTTGTTGTCAGTTAAGACACCCTCTTCCTACTGTGCAAACATCAGAAATCTCATGGATTTGAGCTCAGGTAAAATGAAGTTGGGACACATGAAGTCACATGATTGCCACGAAATGTTGACACAAATCCTCCCGGTGGCCATCAGGAATCTGATGGACAAAGATATAAGAAACACACTCATTGACCTCTGTGATTTCTCAACCAACCATGGCAGAAAGTTGTAGATCCTGAAGAGTTGGATCATATGCAAGATGATATTGCAAGAATATTGTCCAACCTAGAGATGTTTTACCCACCATCATTCTTTGATGTCATGGTCCATCTCACTGTGTACCTTGTCGACGAGATAAAGTTTTGTGGTCCTGTGTTTCTTTGCAACATGTACCCCTTCAAGCGGTTCATGGGAATACTGAAGCGCTTTTGTCGGAACCGAAACCATCCAGAGGCAAGCATCCTACAAGCTTATACCGCGGAGGAGGTGGTTGAGTTTTGCACCGAATACATGAAACAAAGACCTATAGGTTTGCCCGTCTCTCGCCACGGGGGAAGGCTGAAAGGTAAGCCGGTTCTTGCTGGCACACAAATGGCTGCACCCGGAGAATTGGCAGAGAAAGCACATTTCACGGTACTGCTTAACAGCCCAGTTCTCAGCGCTTATGCCGAAGAACACTTGGCGGAGATACGCCAAAGCTTCTTACCAATGGCGCCTTCATCAGATGTGGAGATGAAGGAGCACACAAAGAACTACGCCGAATGGCTAAAGAATCATTTGGCACAAGGATCTATCAATGATATTGCTACGTGGTTGGCACAAAAGCCATCACCTACGGTGTGGACGTACCAAGCATATGACATAAATGGATACACGCTCTACACTGAGGAACGTGATCAGAAGACCTCATATTAGAACAACTATGTTCGAATAGAATGCATGACTGTAAATGAAGCTGATAAAAGGGTATACTATGGAACCATCAAAGAGATTTGGGAGCTTGACTATGTGAAAGTTAAGGCGGCATTATTCAGGTGCGCATGGATCCCTCTTGGTCAGGTAAGGATTGATGAGTACAACAAGACCTGTGTTAATAGGACAACGATGGCATATCACGCGGACCCATTCATTCTTACCAGCGATGCTACCCAGATTTACTTTGTGGAAGACCCCTTGCATAAGAACTGGCATGTAGTGATGCATGGGAAGAGAAGGTTACTGGGTGTCAACAATGTTGCCGATGAGGACGAGTACGATGAATTTGATGAGTTGCCAGCCAAGGGATCACGCACCGCTGTCATAGAGAAGCGTAAAATCATCAGAAAACCCAAGTTCATTCGGGGTCAACGTAATGATCCTAGTTCCCCCATGTACATGGGAATTAAGCCATAAGGCTAGTCTTTATGCCTACCCTGCAACCTAATTTGTTCAATTTAGAACTGTCGCGTGTACTGAATTTGTGAGTTATGCCCGGTTTTCGGTTGATGTAAGAACCATTAATATGTTGACCTTGAAATGCTGTCAGCTCAGGCAATGAATATGAATTGTTTTCTGTTATTATTATTATTATTATTATTTCATGTGAGATGCTCCGGTTTGGAAGGAGTGGTCATAAAAACTTGTGCCAAACTTTACCAATTTTTTCAACGGGGTCGTGAGAGCACGCCACGGGCACACATTGATTTTGATGATGTCCGAACTCCATCTGAATTTCCTGTAGTTAAAATACCAACTACGCCTACGCCAGTGGCCGCACCTCGCAGCCGAAATGTTTGAAACTTCTCCCCGCTTCTCGAACAAACGGATGAAAACTCATAAAGCGATGCACAAATGATATGTACACCTTCTTTGCTATGCTGATAGTAAGGGGGTATCATACCAACTAGGCAATTTTGATGAGCTGTCATAGAACTAAATGAAGAAAGAGAGGGTTAAGTATCATATCATGAAACCGTATCATAATAAATGATATGCTACTATGTGTCATGCATGACAATAAATGAAGTACTACATATGGTACTACTACTACTCTATGATACTATGCATTAGACTAGCCACAGTGGGAGTAACTTCAGCAGTAACATCGAGTCCAACTCAACAAATTTGCTTATGTGGCAGTGAGCTAATGAGGAGAGAGGTAGTTTGAGTAACTTAGCTAGTTACTGTAACATCACATGTCCCAATGCAATATGAGTCTATAACCTAATAAATGAGGCTTTGCATGTTACCATACTTATGTTACCACCCACTATGAAAGGTAGTAACATAGTCTAGGGTTATGTGTATGTTACTAGTATACATGTTACTCTCCATTGTGGCTAGTCTTAGAGCAAGTACAATAGAGTGACATAAGCAGGCTATAAGGAATAGAATAATATATATGTGCTTATTAGTTGGAGGAAAGAGAAGAGGAGAGAGAAGAGAAGCGGGCTCTTGGTTAGTAGAGTCAGCTACAACACGAGACCCAAGACACTTTGTGAGGATGTAAGGTGGGCCAACTATTGATACACTAGTACGTATTTAAAACTTATTATTGTACATGCCGGCTAAGAGGTTGGTTGTATATGACATGGCAACTTCTTATAGCCGACCGTTGGCTGTATTATTAACCATGCTCTTAGTGAGGTAGCTAGTATGTCATAGACTAGCTAGTATCATACTCCCTCCTTTCCGGTTTATAGGGCTCAATTGAAAAATCTCACCAACCAAGGTAGATAGTGAGTGGTGGAATACTTTTTGTAGTTTGCAAAAACACCCAATTAATGCTTTTGTTTTCCTCAAAAAAATATGTGTACCAATGTATTAACTGTAATACATGCATGCATAAAGTACATGCATTGGTCAATTTTCTCTTAATACTTGCATGCAATGATTTAATGCACCTTGGAATCTGAACATGTGATGGGGAACAACCAAATTGAGCCTTATAAAATGGAAAAACTAACATTTTAAGATAAGCCTATAAACCAGAAAGGGGGGAGTATATATGCATGATACTAGTATATGATCGGTAATACCTCCGTAATGCGCGCATGCATAGTATCATAAGTTAGTATCTTAGGTTGCCTTATTAATTTCCATGCATGACACAAAGTAGTACAACATTTAATATGATACGGTATCATGATATGATACCACACCCTCTCTTTCCTCATTTAACTGTGTGCCACATCATCCAAAAAGTCTAGTTGTTGGCATGCATGATACCGCTTGATACTCCCATATTACGACCAGCCTTAGGGTTGCCATAGTGGGGGTATCATAGCCGGTATCATGCACTCGGTTATAGCAAATATGATGATGTGGCAAAGAAGCAGTAACATAGGTAGATACTGTAACATATATAATAAATGCTATACTACTTTGTGTCATGCATGGCCATAAATACGGTCATCTATGATATATACTACTCTATGATACTATATATGCACTATGAAGGTACGTACGTAGTATCATACACTATAGTATCATATGCATGATACTATATATAGTATATGATACTCCCCACTATATAAGGCTGGCCATAGTGGTGGTATCATAGTCGGCGATATCATGCACTCGGAAATAGCAAGTATGCTGATGTGGCAAAGAATTAAATATATATAGAGAGGGTTAGAGTAACATATAGGTAGATACCGTATCATGTTAATGCGATGCTAATTTGTGTCATGCATGGCAATAAATATGATCTATGATACTATACTCTATGTGTTATACTATGCGCTATAATTAATTAAAGGTAGTATCATACACTAGTATCATATATATATATATATATGTATGATACAAGTATATGACACTCTCCACTATGGGTAGCCCAAGTATATATAGCCTAACTAAAACACCAACATGTAGTTGTAGTAGGTTTTTTGACTTTAATTAATTATATGCACTAAAATGCAATGCAAGGTAAGTGCAAAGAATGACTAAAACATAGCAGATGACCTGAAATGGGCCGGAACGATGTAGCTAGTAACTGACGATTTGTAGTCTGAAGTGCCACACCTCCTTTTGGAAATTATGATCCTTCTTGTGAGATGCTCCGGTATGGAAGATGCGAGCACCAAAACTTGTGCCAAACTATAACAAAAAATTTCCATGCGATCGTGAGAGCATGCGACAGTGACACACCGATTTTCGTTATTTTTGGGACTCTATATCCATTTCCTGAAATTAAAATACCAACAAGGCCTATGCCTCTAGCCGCACCCTGCGGCCGAACTTGTCGGCGTTCTGGGAATGGGGGTCCCCAGACTTGCCTGCCTGCGGCCCACGGCGTGGCTATGCAAGCGGGCCCGTACGGTCCATCTTCACCAACAAGCATTCGAGACCCTCGGGAGGGGCCAAGCCTCGCGAGGCGGATGACACAAGACCTCCTCGGGAGTGGCCTCACTAGGCTGGCTCGCGAGGGGCGGAGAGATCAAGGCAAGACAAACCTCGCGAGGTTCCAATGACGTGAGCCATGACGATCGAGACCAGGCGGGCGCCAGGCGGGTGCCAGCACGCGCAGTATCCTTGCTTCCTCTCTGGTGCTAAGGAGGCAAGCGCAGGGGAGGAGTACCGAGGCATCAAGCAAAGGTTTCCATATCGGTGCAATGAGACCAAGGCCAGCAAGACGACAAGGCGGAGGTCACCATGGAGCCCAAGGCAGCGTCACCACCAGAGCCTTTGGCAGGTGAAGACTGCTTTTGTCAGGATAGCTTGTACTAGCTGTCCGCTTTCAAATTGGCCGTTGTGGCATCCCTTCCCGCTCAATATTTAGGGACAGGACCAGGGCCTATATAAATAGGATTAGCCACCACAGTAGGAGGCAACTGAGCCTCAGCCATCTCATCTTGGACTAGATCCAACCCATCCTCATACCCACCAAGCACAAGAACACCTCACCTCAGGAGGTTGTTCTTCCCCTTGTACTGTTCATCCTCAGCCCGAGAGGCAATCCACCACACCACACTGGAGTAGGGTATTACACCACAACGGTGGCCCGAACCAGTATAAATCGTGTGTCTCTTGTGTTGGGAGTTTGTCGAGCTAGCCCTTGAGATCGTAGCGAGATTGAGGGCGTGATTTGGTAGGGGAGATCTTCGCGCGCACCCCAGTGTTCGAACCTTGAGGGTTTTGCCGGAACCCGATATCCGACATTTGGCGCACCAGGTAGGGGTGCGCCGGAGCTCTTCTTCCGCCAGTTGATCCGCTCGTTGGTCCCCCGACACTCCACGGCTCCGATGTCCGGCGACTCAAGGACCAACGCCGACCGCTGGGCAGCCTGGCTAGCCCGGGCGGCGCCGCCCGCCCAAGAAGACCTCAACCCAGCGCCCCAGGAAGCACACGCACCACCAAAAACTGCGGGGCATGGGCGACGCGGTCACCCGCCGTCTGCCCTAACTCCGCGGCAAGTGCGGGCAGCCGCGAGAGCCTCAAGCCACGCCACGGCCACGGCGCCACACACCCGACGGGAGCAAGCAAACATGAGGGCCGCGCTCACAGTGGCTCAGGAGCTGCTGCGATGCCGGTTAATGGAGAGTGGTCGGGATGCATTGCTGGAGCGCGTCGCTGAGCTCTTCGACGCCGCGGCCTCGGGAGCACCACCCTTCTGCTCTCTGCTCACACCTCAAGCTGTGGCCGGGTCGCATGGCGGGCCTCGCCGCGCCCGCGTGCCCACGGCCGCGCCACCAGGCTTCATCGACACCGGCGCAACCAAAGGAGCTGGACACCCGCTCGCACCCGCGCCACCTCCGGTGGGCGTGGGCACGAGCGCTGCCACCTACGGCCCCGGCGGGATGCAGCCCTACCATCCTCAAGGCGGCACTTTGGGCCGGGCAACATGGCGCGTGGGGCACTACGGCGAGGTCTTTGAGGCGATGGCCTCGGAGGCCTACGTGCCCCGCATGGTGGACCAGGAGTACATGCTGGAAGACGACCCTGGCTCCTTCCTCGAGCCGGGCTGGGAGGAGGAGGCGCTAGAAGTCGGCACCTTTCAGGAGCCCTCCGGAAGCCTCACCAACCGCACCGGCGACAATAGCTACAGGGTACCACTAATTCCTCAGGAGCAGGCTTACGCTAACCATGGGACGCAGGAGGATCAGGTCGCAGCAGTGGATGGCGGCCCCAGCTCGTCGGCCTCCCTGCCGCCAGAGGGGCACGCTGGGGGCTACAAGAGAGGGACCGGGAGCAAGGCCCCTCCCCGCACCGCACGGAGCAAGGCGTCCCCCGGAGGTAGGCCCTCATCAGGGGAGGTGCTCCAGAGCCTTCCCCCGGCAGAGGACCCGTGGTCGCCGAGGGCGCTGCTGGCGTCCCCTTTGCCCCTTGGTGTCGTCCTGGTTTCCGGTCGCTCCCAACAGTGGTCGAGGGAGGTGCAAGGCGGGGCCCTCGTCTGGCGATAAGAAGTAAGGCTCACGCCTGTGAAGGTCTCCGCTCGTGACACTCTCACGTAATAATGAGTGGGGCTGTACACGCCCTGGAGTCTCAGGAGTGCCGCCCTCGGGCCTCGGGAGCTCCCTCCCACGTCCAAGTGGCAGCACTTAGCTCCGCGCTGGTGAGAAGACAAGAAGAGTAGACTAGGCGCCGGACGCGACCATTTGCTTTGTCTCTCTTTTCTGTAACCCTGCCTTCTGGATTTGGATTTAAGTTGAAGTTAAATTTTCATTGATGCGCACGGGGGGTGCCTTTTCTCGTTCGAGCGATTTCTTGCTATCTGGTTCTTGCTTTAATTCGGAGTTCGCGCCTGTTGCTTCCCCCTCGCGGGCTCCTCGCCAGCGGGGCTAGGCATGGCGCTCACGCGCCACATGCATGTCGCGCCACGGCTAGCGCTTGCTTATCACGTGGCCCCCTTGGGCGTGTCGACAAGCTCCTCAGGAGCTTCCTAGAAACTCGCAACCTCACGAGCCGGTTTGGGGCTCGTCCAGGCTAAGGTAAACCGCAACAGCAAACTCGCCCCAGGATACGTGATTTCATGAAGACACATATTCAATTCGACCTAAAAAGATAGAGGCAGTATTATATTTACATGAGGGGCTTCCCCTCCGAAAATGCTCTTACAACCTCTAGGGCCGCGCCCCGAGCTTTTGCGTGCAGGACAAACAGCTGCGAAACACGGGATCAGTCGGACATGTCGCTCGCCGCGTCCCCCGGATCGCCCTCAGATGTGTTGCTGGCATCGCTGCCACCATCACTAGCGTCACCATCACCTCCACCAGCGCCGCCATCACCATCGTCGACCACGTCGCCTTCGTCCGACGCGACCACCACCGCGTTGTCATCGGAACTGAAGGCCCTGACCAGCGCGTCCACATTGTCTTCCACCCATCGCGCCAGGTCACCCTGGATGGCCTCGGGTACGGGAGCGATGTCGGCATCAAAATCAAAGTTGGGATCGGTGTTTTGGAGATGGCTGGAGACGCGGGAGAACGCACGCCCGAGCAGGCCGCGGCTCCTCTCTTCAACAAGTTGGCGAGCTCTCTCAGAACGATTCTCCAGGCGCGTCACCACGTCAGTGAAGAAGTGGAGGTGGCTGGCGTAGTCGTTCGCGTGGGGATGAGGAGCATTCTCATCGCAGATGTGGCCCAGCGCCGCGTTGGCCCTGTTCCTGAGGCCCTCGAGCATGGGGGCGTGCACGCGCTCCAGCGTTCGCCGTTGAAGCACTTCCTCCCTGTTCTGCTGCATGACGGACTCGGCGTTGGTGACCCGCTACTGGAGAGGAAGCAGCTCGGCACGGGCAGAGGCCAGCTCAGCCTGCGCCGAGGCCAGGGCGTCTGCGGTGGCCTCCTCGCGCCGTTCGGCCTCAGTCATCCTAGACTTGAGGGCAGCAGTCCTGCCCGCGGCCTCGGCCGCTATGAACTCCAACTTCAGGTTGTACCTGCCCTCAAGATCCGCGCGAGCCTCGGCCACCCGGCAATCGACCTCCTCCTGGGCCCTGGCCTCGCGCGCGCCAACGGCGTCCTCTGCTAGGGCAACCTGACGTTCCCTCGTCTCCAGTCGCTCGAGCTCAAGGCTACGCTCCACAGCTTCCAGGGCCAACGCCTCCTCGCGCTTCCGGATCTCTTCCTCTTCGGCAAGCGTCCCCCTCAACGACGCAAGGGCGGCTCTGCGCGCCTCCACTTGCTGCTCCAAGGAGGCACTCCAGGCTTGGAGCTCCCACGCACGCTTCTCCACGGCCTCGCGACAGCGGTCAGCTTCCCGGGCCTCTTCCTGAGCTCGGGAGCAGTCCTCTCACGAGGCTGCGAGAGAAACCTTGGCCTTCGCATTATCAAGCTCGCGCTGGTGGCGCCCAAGGTTGATAGCCACCATTAGCTTATGCCGCTCCTCCGCCAACCGAAGACCCTCGGCCATGAGGCGCGCATCCACATCCACCAGTTCTTCACCAAGCCGGTTCATCACGCCCATCGGCTCCCGAAAGAGCTCGTGGCGGACGACGCTCCTTTCGTGCACCGATTTGAGCATACTGCTGACTCCATCCTCCGCCGCGGGGACTGCAGATGGGGCCCGAAGTGGCTCGCCACCTTTCAGCAGGGGGCTGGGGGCTGGCGCCCACCCAGTTGCAGGCCAGGCCTCGCGAGGAGCCCGAACGAGTGGAGGTCCGCTGCTCGAAGAGGAGCCCAAGACGGAAGCCACTTAGCCGCTGTCCATGACCAGGGGAGGAACCCTTGGCGCGCTTGCTGTATTCCAAGCAAGGCCGCGAAGGAGGGACGGCGAGGGCGCGAGCTCAAGACGCCTTGCCGACGGGCTGGCTTCCCCGGTTGACTCTGCGCCGTGAGCAGCGCGCGGGCTTGCAGCGCTCAAGTCTAGCGGGAGAAACGAGTCGAGAGGAGGTTGCTTCTCAGGAGATTCCGCGGCCTTGGCGGAAGGGGTCCTGAAGAGACATCGTCAGGAAGGGAAGCAGCACGTGGAGAATCACCAAGATAAGGTACTTACTCGTCAACGGCGATGTACTTTCTCTGTTCTAACGGCCCGAAGGTGCCGCTGCCGCGGCTTGGGGATCCCTTCCTCTTGTGGAGCTCTTCGAAGTCCACTCAAAGCCGACCGAAGCGCTGGACATGGCGGCCAACACGAGGCGCAACTGGAGAAGCGCTCGAAGGGGCAACCTCAGGAGCGCCAAGCTGGGGGGAGCTATCGGGCTCTGCCTCGTAGCGACCTGCCGAGGCCTCAGGCAGCTTGGCCTCAGGAGTCCCGGGCCGCATCGCCCCCTCAACCGCCGCCCAGGGAAAGAATCACGAGTTCCCGAGGACGACGCCTCGAGAGCCCTAGGCGGCATCACCACCTCGGCACCTGCGCCATCGGTCTCCAGCGGTGCTCGCCCCCCTGCATCCACACTTGGGGCAAGCTCGACGCCAGCGGCAAGGAGGGGAACCACGTCAACGGGGTTCTCGCGGGGCCCCACCAGACCGACTGGGCGCAGCCCCCACTCTTCGAAGGAGGGCATACGCTCCACGAATTCTACCTTGTTTGAGTAGCGGTACAGCAGGCAGCTCTTCCCCGGCATGTCATCTGGCAACGGGACACCCGTCAGGACCTCAAGCACCGTTCGCCGCGCCTCAAGGGGGAGCTCGGACTCCTGAAGTCTCATATGGTCCTTGCTGCTGAGGAAGGCCCACATAGGCCGGGAATGGCGCTGAAGCGGAGCAACCCGGCGCCGGACGAACTCCTTCACCACCATAGGCGCAGTCACGCCAAGGTCTTTCAGCCCCTTCAGCCTGAGCCAGACGGGGACAAGGCGCGAATCGGCCAGCCTTTGATGGCGCCAACCGGAGTTGGGAATGGCAGGCACCAATGGAGAACGGAGCAAAGGGCTGAGCACTGCGACATCAACAAATACCCACCGTGTCCGAAACTAGCTCATGGATGGTGGAAGCTCGAAGTCAATCCCCGCGCCTGCCATCGCCGCCACGGCCTAGAAGCTCAGGCACCCCGAGCTCTGCTGGGGATCAATCAGGTGCAACGAGAAGAAGTGGGGGAGAAGGTGATGCAGAGCATCCCTCAACTACCCGCACCGACACTCCATCACCACCGCAAGCACCAAGAGGGCCAATGACAAGAGCACGTGCACGCAACATCGAGAACGAGGTGAACTCTTTCCTATTTGAGTCTCGTTTGGATTCCCGTGAGAATTGGATTCTACCTCAATCGGAAACATTGTTCATTCTCAGGTACGAGGAAGTTGATCGTGAGAAGGAGAAGACGGAGACTCAAGCATCCATGGAGCAAGGGAGAGGAGAGGAGAACGAGAAGGAGGAAGAAGACCTGGAATGAGCGGTACTACCGCCTACAAGCGGTACTACCGCTAAGACCATCCAAGCGGTACTACCGCCGAACGTCCGCTCTAATGCCGCTCAACCCGACAAACTCCTGTGCTCGAGCGACCCGGGTCCGGTACTACCGCCCAGTCCAAGCGGCAGTACCGCTTACAAGCGGTACTACCGCCCGAGGTCTGGTACTATCGCTCAGCCTATGCGCAGCCGCGGGCCTTTGGCTCCCTCTCCCACTTACCCCTTCGTGGCTTAGACTATAAATAGACCACCTCCACCTCCTTTCTAGGGTTAGCAAAGTATTTTAGAACACCAAAGAGAGCTTTGCTCCTTGTATCCTCCTCCTCTTGGAGATCAAGACCCCTCTTTGGGAAGAATCCTTGGGATTATCAAGCCCTCCTCTTGAAGGAGATCAAGATCAAGACCTCACCTAGTGGGAAGAACTTACCTAGTGCTATTTTCCTTGAATTGTTCATGTAATCTTGTGTATCTCTTGTGTGCTACCCTAGTGGATGTGATATTGGGTTTGTTTGAGTGATTTGTGCTTTGTGTTCTTGAGTGTTCTTCCTCCTTTTCCCCCTCCAAGTGTGAAAAGATCCCCTCTAGGGCTTCACCCTACAACATCTTGGTATCATGAGCAAGGTTGATTCACATCTTGGAGTCCCATCCCCCCATTTGCTAGCTTGATTTTGTTGTTTTTCGTCCAAATTCGAAAATCCCCCAAAAAATAGCCCCAAAATTTTTTCTTGCAATTTGTTGGATCTTGTGAGATTTGGTTATTTTGGTCCATGGATTTGATATTTGGCAAGTGGATCTAGCCCCTCCCCAACAATCCCCACCCTTCCCACCACGAAATCCTCCGAATTTTGCATTTTCCCCAAATTTTCCGCCCAAATCGGAGACCACCGGGTGCCCGCACCTCGAACCACCGGGCACCCGCACCCCCGGGCCACTTTCCCCTGACCACCCCGGGCACCCGCACCCTCCACCCTCGGGTGCCCGCACCCCCCCCCAATCAGACCACTACCAACACCGTTTTGGCCATAACTTCCACCTCCCAAGTCCGTTTTTTGTGTTCTTTAGCTCGTTTGCAAGCTCTTGACACCCCACATCCACATATATCATTACCACCACCATTAGCCTCCATCCAAAAATCAACACAAAAACACCCACCTTCCGCATTTGACCGATTTTGAGTTGCGATTTGCGTTTCCTAAGGTGTTTTGGCTACTTAGGAGCATGTGACATCGACATCATCGCCTCGGAGTCATCTTCACCGCTAACCATAAGAAAGGACGGTAACCTCAACGACACTTACTCCTTACCTTTGCTTTTGCATTGATAGCCTGAGCCTTTTGTGTTGCTTACCCATCAAGACTAGCAAGTTGAGGATTGTCGGGCCACGCTATTGTGCACCGTAGTGATCTTGTTATCATCTTAGTGCAATAAGTCTCTCCCGTGCATATCTTAAATACTTGTCTCATATCATACTTGGCTCGAGCATCAAGCATAGAAAAATAAAGAAAGAAATAAAAGCTTTTAAGCAAAAGAGGAGAAACAAAGAGCTTGTAAGCCATAGCATTGAGCCACTTTGCATACTCATATCATCTTGGTCACCGCATACAAAGCATAGTTGGGATTGAAGACGGCACATTTCTCTCATAGGTTGGTGCACAAGCGTATCTTGCCCATTTGAGCAATCGAGCTAGCGTCTCTCTCGCATTCGCACAATAAGAGCATTTTCCGTGGTTGCACATTTTGAGCTCACCCCTTGGTTGTGCGGATCCCATCTATCTTTCGTGTGTGTGTTCCTAGTGATATCCTTGGGTTTGATCTATTTGCTTTACTTGCATTTTTGTGAACCTTCTCAACCTTATCGATATCTTGACTAACATTTGCTTGAATTTTTTTCCACCATCCTAACCGAGCTCCTCCAAAAGCCTTTTACTTGTAGGTGTGAGAAACAAACCCGGTTCCAATTCTACTATTGTAGCATTACATTGAGTGATACTTGTTACATCCTCAATCCTCGGAAAAGGTAACCTCGGTATTGTTCTCTCATTTTCCAACTCACCCCACTTGGTTATGATGGATAGGCCAAGTTCGTCGGCAAACCCGCTCTTCGAGGACCAAGGTGGCGAGGCCGACTACGTCACCAAGGGACACTTCTTCATCGTGCAAAGAGCTCTCCATCAAGAAAGTGAGGCCTTGGATGAAGGCCTTGACCGACTCGCCGCCGACGTTCGTCAAGCGGAAGCAAGGAACCGCGACTACATAGACGACAAGTTCACTACACAAATGGAGGAACTCCGCAACATGATCATGCGACGCTCGTCTCCCTCATCATCGTCAACAAGACGGCGCCACTCAAGCCACCGCTCAAGTCGACACTCTTCGGACTACTCATCTTATGATACAAGTCCTCCACGAGCTCAAGTCCCTCGACGTCAAGCACCTCAAGATCGCCAAGCTCAAGAAAATCCATTCTATGGAAATGGCTTACAAGACCGAGTCTGAGCACGTGAAAGGGCGCGACAACAAGCGCAAGAACCAAGGGAGCAAGAGCAAATGCCTCCACACGTGCCACGGCAACAACCTCAAGATGAAGACGCCATCCGTCAAGAACAAGAGGAACGAGCGCGCCTACACCAAGAGGAGCAAGATGCCGAAGCACTTCGACAACAACAACTACGTCGAGAAGTTCAAGCTCAAGCGGCCCTAGATGCACTCCGAGATTCCACACGTGTCGTTGCCCAACGCAGTCGGGAAGCACGTGAGCAAGATGAAGCTCTTTGTCGGGAGATCCAAGAAGAAGCCGTGCATCGTGAAGAACTACAAGAAAGGCGCAACCAAGCGCATATCCCTCGTCCTCCCCCACGGCAAGAACGACATCAAGAGAATCAAGTGCTTCAAGACCCTCCTTCACGCCAAGAGCGACATCTTGAGGACCGAGCATTCGAGGACATTCCTCCACGGCAAGAGCGACATCAAAACCGCTATTTCGATGAAGAACTCCGCTACGGCAAGCTCAAGGTCACCATGCCCAAGTTCTTCGGAAGCAATGATCCCGAAGAGTATCTCTCATCGGCCTTGAAGGTGGACAAGATATTCCGTCTTCACAACTACGACGAGGAAAAGAAGATCGCCATGGCCTCCCTCGAGTTCCAAGACTACGTTCTCATTTGGTGGGAACAAGTGATCGAGCGACGACATACACGAGGCGAACCACCAATCACAATGTGGATGAAAATGAAGGATGTCATGAGAGCTCGTTTCGTGCCTACACACTACACCCGTGATCTCTTCAAGAAGTTGCAACTCCTCAAACAAGGCACGAAGACGGTGGAAGAATACTACCAAGAAATGGAGATTGCATGATACGAGCCAATGTCAAGGAAGACGACGAGCAAACAATGGCACGCTTCTTGAACGGCCTCAACCACCCAATCAAGCGGATTGCCGACTTCCAACCATACTCAAACCTTCTCGAGCTAGTTCATCAAGCGACCAAGGCCGAGCGACAAGTCCAAGATGACTTCAAATATGCCAAGTACTCGTCCAAGACCTACGGCTCCTACTCTCAAGCTCCCGCGACTTCGGCAACTCCTACCTCAACTAGAGCATCACCAAGTACCGGCGACAAGTCAAGTTCCAAGCAAGCTACGCCTTCCTCGACTCGTTCTCCAGCAAGCAACTACAAATCCAAGAATCCCTCATCTTCGGCGCCACCGAACGACCCCGTTAAGACAAGTTCTCTCAAGTGCTTCACATGTGGTGGCCGGGGACACAAGTCCTTCGAGTGCACAAACAAGCGAACCATGATCTTCAACGATGATGGCACATATGACTCGATGAGTGAAGAAGAAATGGAAGCCCTTGAGCACGTGGCCATGCACCGGCGCGTCAACGAAGATGAAGATGACCAAGTGTTTTGTGAAAATGATTCAAGTCTCTCTCTCGTGGTCTCCAAGGTCTTGACGCTCCAACACCATAAACATGAAGACCAACGGTGCCACATCTTCCACACAAAGGCCGGCATCAATGGGCATTCCGTGAAGGTCATCATCGACGGAGGAAGTTGTCACAACTTGGCAAGCGACGAGCTATGTTCCAAGCTCCAATTGGTCAAGAAGAAGCACCCTCGTCCCTACAAGGTGCAATGTCTAAGCAACTCCGGCACAATTCAAGTGGAGCATACGGTGCAAGTTTCTTTCAAGATTGGCGCCTACGAGGACACCTTGGAGTGTGATGTAGTTCCTATGTCGGTGTGCCACCTTCTCTTGGGACGACCTTGGCAATTTGACCGTGGAGTCTTCCAAAACGGACGAACCAACTACTATAGCTTCAAGATGAAAGGCAAGGAATATGTGCCTCGACCAATGTCACCAAGCCAAGTGATCGCCGATAAGCAAGCATCCACCCATCATGGAGATCCTAGTGAGAGAGTGATCCACCAAAAAGAAAGTGAGAGCCACAAGCCAAAATTGAGCGCCTCTTCGCCAAGAGAGAAAAACCTAGTCCTCCTAGCCACAAGAAGAGAGATGAGAGAAGTGTGTGAGAACCCATCGAGTGTCATCCACTTTGTTCTCCTATGCAAAGATGAGGTGGCAAAAACTAACACTCCTAATCCTCTTCCTCTAGTGTTTTCTAACTTGTTGCAGGAATTCGAGGATGTCTTCCCCGATGAGCTACCTCCCGGTCTTCCTCCTCTACGTGGTATTGAACATAGGATCGACCTCATCCCCGGAGCACCTCTTCCGAACAAGGCTCCCTACCGCGTCAACCCCGAAGAAACTAAGGAGATCCAACGGCAAGTACAACAACTCATCGACAACGGTCATGTACGTGAAAGCTTAAGCCCTTGTGCCATTCCTGTTATACTTGTGCCCAAGCAAGATGGTAGTTTTTACATGTGCTCCGATTGTAGACCCATTAATGCTATCACCGTGCGTTATAGGCATCCCATACCTCGACTTGACGATATGCTAGATGAACTTAGCGGTGCTATTATTTTCTGAAAAATTGATCTTAAAAGTGGCTACTATCAAATGCGCATACAAGAAGGTGATGAATGGAAAACCGCTTTCAAAACTAAATTTGGCTTGTACGAGTGGTTGGTTATGCCTATGGGTTTATCGGAAGCTCCCGGTACTTTCATGCGTCTTATGCATTTTGTGCTTCATCCTTACATTGGAGTGTTTGTTGTGGTCTACTTCGATGACATACTTGTTTTTAGCAAATCCATCAAAGATCATATCAAGCATGTTAGGGATGTTTTGCAAACTCTTCGCAAAGAACGTCTTTATGTGAACATGAAAAAGCACTTTTGGAGTTGACAAGCTTGTTTTCTTGGGTTTCGTTGTTTCCTCAAAGGGTGTCCATGTTGATGAGTCCAAAATTGAAGCAATTAAAACTTGGCCACAACCCACCAATTTGCAACAAGTGCGTAGTTTTCTTGGTCTTGTGGGTTTCTATCGTCATTTTGTGAAAGATTTTAGCACTATTGCCGCACCGTTGCATGCCTTGAGTAAGAAAAATGCTCCTTTTGTTTGGGGACCTTTGCAATCTACCGCTTTGATGAGCTCAAATCTTTGCTTACTCATGCTCCGATTCTTGCTTTACCCAACTTTGACAAAACTTTTGAGGTTCATTGCGATGCAAGTGGTAATGGAATTGGTGGAGTTTTGATGCAAGAAAAATGAGCCATTGCATATTTTAGTGAAAAACTCTCCGGTGCTCAACTCAATTATCCCATCTATGACAATGAATTGTATGCTTTAGTCCGTGTGTTGCATGTTTGGGAGCATTATCTTCGACCGCATGAGTTTGTCATACATACGGATCATGAAACACTTAAGTACCTTAAAGGTCAAACCAAGTTGAATAAATGGCATGCTAAAAGGAGTGAATTTATTGAATCTTTCCCCTATGTGATCAAGTACATTAAGGGCAAAGAGAATGTCATGGCGGATGCCCTTTCCCGCAAATGCATGTTACTTACTCAACTTGAATTGAATGTTGTTGGATTTGATCACATAAAAGATTTGTATGCGCATGATGTGACTTTTGCTTTTCCGTATGCTAAGTGCGTGACGCATACTTCTTGGGAAAGATATTATATCAAAGATGGTTATCTTATGAGAGCTAACAAACTATGCATTCCCAAGTCTTCTCTTCGTTTGTTACTTTTGCAAGAGGCTCATGGAGGTGGACTCATGGGACACTTTGGACGCGACAAGACTATGCCACGCTCCTCAAGAACTATTTTTGGCCCAAGATGTTTTGCGATGTCGCCCGTTTCACCAACCGGTGATCTACATGTTGCAAAGCTAAGTCACAATCTCAATCCCATGGTTTACATATGCCTTTACCTATTCCACATCAACCTTGGGAAGATATTAGCATGGATTTTGTGCTTGGATTACCTAGGACTCAAAATGGCAAGGACTCCATATTTGTTGTTGTGGACCGATTCTCTAAAATGGCTCATTTTATCCCATGCAATAAGATAGACGATGCTTCACATGTTGCCAATCTATTTTGCAGGGAAATCTTGAGGTTGCACGGTGTGCCAAAGACAATTGTGTCAGATCGAGACGTCAAGTTCTTAAGCTACTTTTGGAAGACGCTATGCGCCAAGCTCGGAATCAAGTTACTCTTCTCCACGGCGTACCACCCACAAACCGATGGCCAAACGGAAGTAACAAACCGAACGCTTGCAACTCTCCTACGCGTGTTGATAAAGAAGAACATCAAGGAGTGGGAGGAGTGCCTACCCATCACCGAGTACGCCGACAACCACGCAAGACACTCTACAACCGGCAAGTCCCCCTTCGAGGTTGTCTACAGCTTTAACCCATTGTCACCGTTGGACATCCTTCCTCTACTGCTTCAAGAACGAGCAAACTTGGACGCAAGTGCAAGAGCCACCTACCTCAAGAAGATGCATGAAGAAACACGTTCCACGATCGAGCGCCAAGTACAATGACTCGCCTCCAAGCTCAACCTCAAAAAGTCTCCGATGGTGTTCCAATCAGGTGATCAAGTATGGATACATCTCCGCAAGGACCGCTTCCCCAAGGAACACAAGTCCAAGCTACTCCCGAGAGCCGACAGACCATTAGGTGCTAGCACGCTACAACGACAACACCTACAAGGTCGACATCCCAAGTGACAAGTACAACATAAGTGACATCTTCAACGTCAAAGACTTGGCCAAGTACCATGGTGATGAAGAGCATGATCCGTGGACGGATCTCTCCCAAGGGGGGAGATGATGCGGGGCATCCCTCAACTACCTGCACCGACACTCCATCACCACCGCAAGCACCAAGAGGGCCAATGACAAGAGCACGTGCACGCAACATCGAGAACGAGGTGAACTCTTTCCTATTTGAGTCTCGTTTGGATTCCCGTGAGAATTGGATTCTACCTCAATCGGAAACATTGTTCATTCTTAGGTACGAGGAAGTTGATCGTGAGAAGGAGAAGACGGAGACTCAAGCATCCATGGAGCAAGGGAGAGGAGAGGAGAACGAGAAGGAGGAAGAAGACCTGGAACGAGCGGTACTACTGCCTACAAGAGGTACTACCGCTAAGACCATCCAAGCGGTACTACCGCCGAACGTCCGCTCTACTACCGCTCAACCCGACAAACTCCTGTGCTCGAGCGACCCGGGTCCGGTACTACCGCGCAGTCCAAGCGGCACTACCGCTTACAAGCGGTACTACCGCCCGAGGTCCGGTACTACCGCTCAGCCTGTGCGCAGCCGTGGGCCTTTGGCCTTGTATCCCTCTCCCACTTACCCCTTCGTGGCTTAGACTATAAATAGACCACCTCCACCTCCTTTCTAGGGTTAGAAAAGTATTTTAGAACACCAAAGAGAGCTTTGCTCCTTGTATCCTCCTCCTCTTGGAGATCAAGACCCCTCTTTGGGAAGAATCCTTGGGATTATCAAGCCCTCCTCTTGAAGGAAATCACGATCAAGACCTCACCTAGTGGGAAGAACTTACCTTGTGCTATTTTCCTTGAATTGTTCATGTAATCTTGTGGATCTCTTGTGTGCTACCCTAGTGGATGTGATATTGGGTTTGTTTGAGTGATTTGTGCTTTGTGTTCTTGAGTGTTCTTCCTCCTTTTCCCCCTCCAAGTGTGAAAAGATCCCCTCTAGGGTTTCACCCTACAACAGAAGGGTCATGGAA
Source organism: Triticum aestivum (assembly GCF_018294505.1). Classification (NCBI taxonomy): domain Eukaryota; kingdom Viridiplantae; phylum Streptophyta; class Magnoliopsida; order Poales; family Poaceae; genus Triticum; species Triticum aestivum. Next base: position 238,631,378 of record NC_057811.1, on the reverse strand, counting down.
GGAGCAATGCCCACCATGGCCTCACAAACAAAGGCGAAGACGGCAAGAAGGGTGACGGATTGGGGATCAAGGTGCAGCATGTGGATATGATAATGGGCAAGCACTACGTTGAAGAAGGCGGAGAAAGGAGGAACCAGGCCGGCCCAAAGGGCGTCGATGAAGAATGGGACCTCGGTGGCTGTCCGGTCGATGCGAGCATGAGACGCAGGCCAGGCCACCGTCCCTCCCCACTCATTGAAGCTAGAGGCAAGCATGGGACGCACCTTGTCCATGGCTTCTTGGTTGAGCACCAGCGACCTGCCAACGACAGGCTCAGTGGCCGGGCGTGGCCCGGCAGAGGACATGGTACTCTTCCCTTTCTCCGACTGGTCCGGTGCCATGGCAAAAGGAGGATTGAGCTCAGATCGGATCGGGAGGAGAGGCTGAGCTTCGAGGAAGTGGAAGAATTGGCGAGTGAGCCGTAACAACGGGAGGGAAATCGTGTAGACCGCGGTGGCCGCCTAGCCAGGCGGGTATCAAGGCAGCATGGGGAAGCGGAGACGCCCACGTCCAATCAACCGCCACGGGTCTGAAGGAAATATGCCCTAGAGGCAATAATAAAGTATTATTTATTTCCTTATATAATGATAAATGTTTATTATTCATGCTAGAATTGTATTAACCGGAAACATAATACATGTGTGAATACATAGACAAATAGTGTGTCACTAGTATGCCTCTACTTGACTAGCTCATTAATCAAAGATGGTTATGTTTCCTAGCCATAGACATGAGTTGTCATTTGATTAACGAGATCACCTCATTAGGAGAATGACGTGATTGACCTGACCCATTCCGTTAGCTTAGCACCCGGTCGTTTAGTATGTTGCTATTGCTTTCTTCATGACTTATACATGTTTCTATGACTATGAGATTATGCAACTCCCGTTTACCGGAGGAACACTTTGTGTGCTACCAAACGTCACAACGTAAATGGGTGATTATAAAGGTGCTCTACAGGTGTCTCCAAAGGTACTTGTTGGGTTGGCGTATTTCGAGATTAGGATTTGTCACTCCGATAGTCGGAGAGGTATCTCTGGGCCCACTCGGTAATGCACATCACTATAAGCCTTGCAAGCATTGTGACTAATGAGTTAGTTACGGGATGATGTATTACGGAAGGAGTAAAGAGACTTGCCGGTAACGAGATTGAACTAGGTATCGAGATACCGACGATCGAATCTCGGGCAAGTAACATACCGATGACAAAGGGAACAACGTATGTTGTTATGCAGTTTGACCGATAAAGATCTTCGTAGAATATGTGGGAACCAATATGAGCATCCAGGTTCCGCTATTGGTTATTGACCGGAGAGGTGTCTCGGTCATGTCTACATAGTTCTCGAACCCGTAGGGTCCGCACGCTTAACGTTACGATGACAGTTATATTATGAGTTTGTACGTTTTGATGTACCAAAGGTTGTTCAGAGTCCTGGATGTGATCACGGACATGACGAGGAGTCTCGAAATGGTCGATACATAAAGATTGATATATTGGACGACTATATTCGGACACCGAAAGTGTTCCGGAGAAGTTTCGGATTAAACCGGAGTGCCGGAGGGTTACCGGAACCCCCCGGGGAAGTATTGGGCCTTGGTGGGCCTTGAGGGGAGAGAGAGGGCAGCAACCAGGAGGTGGCGCACCCCCTCCCATGAGGAATCCTAGTTGGACTAGGAGAAGGGGGCGCAACCCCTCTTTCCCTCTCCCTCTCCCTCTCTTTCCTCCCCCCCCCCTCTTTTCCTAGTTGGACTAGGAAAGGGGAGTCCTACTCCTACTAGGAGGAGGACTCCCCCCCTCTCCTTGGCGCACCTAGGGCAACCGGCCTCCCCCTTGCTCCTTTATATACGGGGGCAAGGGGGCACCTCTATACACACTTGATATACGATATTTTAGCCGTGTGCGGTGCCCCCTCCACCATATTACACCTCGATAATACCGTCGCGGAGCTTAGGCGAAGCCCTGCGTCAGTGGAACATCATCATCGTCACCACGCCGTCGTGCTGACGAAACTCTCCCTCAACACTCGGCTGGATCGGAGTTCGAGGGACGTCATCGAGCTGAACGTGTGCTGAACTTGGAGGTGTCGTGCGTTCGGTACTGGATCGGTCGGATCGTGAAGACGTACGACTACATCAACCGCGTTGTGATAACGCTTCCGCTGTCGGTCTACGAGGGTACGTGGACAACACTCTCCCCTCTCGTTGCCATGCAACACCATGTTCTTGCGTGTGCGTAGGAAATTTTTTAAAATTACTACGTTCCCCAACAGTGGCATCCGAGCCTGGTTTTATGCGTTGATGCTATGCACGAGTAGAACACAAGTGAGTTGTGGGCGATATAAGTCATACTGCTTACCAACATGTCATACTTTGGTTCATCGGTATTGTGAGATGAAGCGGCCCGGACCGACATTACGCGTACACTTACGCGAGACTGGTTTCACCGTTGCGAGCACTCGTTGCTTAAAGGTGACCGGCGGGTGTCTGTCTCTCTCACTTTAGTTGAACCGAGTGTGGCTACGCCCGATACTTGCGAAGGTTAAAACAGCACCAACTTGACAAACTATCGTTGTGGTTTTGATGCGTAGGTAAGAACGGTTCTTGCTAAGCCCGTAGCAGCCACGTAAAACTTGCAACAAAAAAATAGAGGACGTCTAACTTGTTTTTGCAGGGCATGTTGTCATGTGATATGGTCAAGACATGATGTGATATAATTTGTTGTATGAGATGATCATGTTTTGTAACCGAGTTATCGGCAACTGGCAGGAGCCATATGGTTGTCGCTTTATTGTATGAAATGCAATCGCCATATAATAGTTTTACTTTATCACTAAGCGGTAGCAATAGTCGTAAAAGCAATAAGTTGGCGAGACGACAACGATACTACGATGGAGATCAAGGTGTCGCGCCGGTGACGATGGTGATCATGACGGTGCTTCGGAGATGGAGATCACAAGCACGGTGCTTCGGAGATGGAGATCACAAGCACAAGATGATGATGGCCATATCATATCACTTATATTGATTGCATGTGATGTTAATCCTTTATGCATCTTATCTTGCTTTGATTGACGGTAGCATTATAAGATGATCTCTCACTAAAATTTCAAGATAAAAGTGTTCTCCCTGAGTATGCACTGTTGCGAAAGGTCTTCGTGCTGAGACACCATGTGATGATCGGGTGTGATAGGCTCTACGTTCAAATACAACGGGTGCAAAACAGTTGCACACGCGGAATACTCAGGTTAAACTTGACGAGCCTAGCATATGCAGATATGGCCTCGGAACACGGAGACCGAAAGGTCGAGCGTGAATCATATAGTAGATATGATCAACATAGTGATGTTCACCATTGAAACTACTCCATCTCACGTGATGATCGGACATGGTTTAGTTGATTTGGATCACGTAATCACTTAGATGATTAGAGGGATATCTATCTAAGTGGGAGTTCTTAAGTAATATGATTAATTGAACTTAAATTTATCATGAACTTAGTACCTCATAGTATCTTGCTTGTCTATGTTAATTGTAGATAAATGGCCCGTGCTGTTGTTTCGTTGAATTTTAATGTGTTCCTTGAGAAAGCTAAGTTGAAAGATGATGGTAGCAATTACACGGACTAGGTCCATAACTTGAGGATTATCCTCATTGCTGCACAGAAGAATTACGTCCTGGAAGCACCGCTAGGTGCCAAGCCTCCTGCAAGAGCAACACCAGAAGTTATGAACGTCTGGCAGAGCAAAGCTGATGACTACTCGATAGTTCAGTGTGCCATGCTTTACGGCTTAGAACCGGGTCTTCAACGACGTTTTGAACGTCATGGAGCATATGAGATGTTCCAGGAGTTGAAGTTAATATTTCAAGCAAATGCCCGGATTGAGAGATATGAAGTCTCCAATAAGTTCTACAGCTGCAAGATGGAAGAGAATAGTTCTGTCAGTGAGCATATACTCAAAATGTCTGGGTATAATAATCACTTGATTCAACTGGGAGTTAATCTTCCGGATGATAGCGTCATTGACAGAATTCTTCAATCACTGCCACCAAGCTACAAGAGCATCGTGATGAACTATAACATGCAAGGGATGAATAAGACAATTCCCGAGCTCTTCGCAATGCTAAACGCAGCGGAGGTAGAAATCAAAAAGGAGCATCAAGTGTTGATGGTCAGTAAAACCACTAGTTTCAAGAAAAAGGGCAAAGGGAAGAAGAAGGGGAACTTCAAGAAGAACAGCAAGCAAGTTGCTGTTCAGGAGAAGAACCCCAAGTCTGGACCTAAGCCTGAAACTGAGTACTTCTACTGCAAGCAGACTGGTCACTGGAAGCGGAACTGCCCCAAGTATTTGGCAGATAAGAAGGATGGCAAGGTTAACAAAGGTATATGTGATATACATGCTATTGATGTGTACCTTACTAATGCTCGCAGTAGCACCTGGGTATTTGATAGTGGTTCTGTTGCTAATATTTGCAACTCGAAACAGGGGCTACGGATTAAGCGAAGATTGGCTAAGGACGAGGTGACGATGCGCGTGGGAAATGGTTCCAAAGTCGATGTGATCGCCGTCGGCACGCTACCTCTACATCTACCTTCGGGATTAGTTTTAGACCTAAATAATTGTTATTTGGTGCCAACGTTGAGCATGAACATTATATCTGGATCTTGTTTAATGCGAGACGGTTATTCATTTAAATCAAAGAATAATGGTTGTTCTATTTATATGAATAATATCTTTTATGGTCATGCACCCTTGAAGAGTGGTCTATTTTTAATGAATCTCGATAATAGTGACACACATATTCATAATGTCGAAGCCAAAAGATGCAGAGTTGATAATGACAGTGCAACGTATTTGTGGCACTGCCGTTTAGGTCATATCGGTGTAAAGCGCATGAAGAAACTCCATGCTGATGGACTTTTGGAATCACTTGATTATGAATCACTTGGTACTTGCGAACCGTGCCTCATGGGCAAGATGACAAAAACACCGTTCTCCGGAACTATGGAGAGAGCAACAGATTTGTTGGAAATCATACATACAGATGTATGTGGTCCGATGAATATTGAGGCTCGTGGCGGATATCGTTATTTTCTCACCTTCACAGATGATTTGAGCAGATATGGGTATATCTACTTAATGAAACATAAGTCTGAAACATTTGAAAAGTTCAAAGAATTTGAGAGTGAAGTTGAAAATCATCGTAACAAGAAAATAAAATTCCTACGATCTGATCGTGGAGGAGAATATTTTAGTTACGAGTTTGGCCTACATTTGAAACAATGTGGAATAGTTTCGCAACTCACGCCACCCGGAACACCACAGCGTAATGGTGTGTCCGAACATCGTAATCGTACTTTATTAGATATGGTGCGATCTATGATGTCTCTTACTGATTTACCGCTATCGTTTTGGGGTTATGCTTTAGAGACGGCTGCATTCACTCTAAATAGGGCACCATCAAAATCCGTTGAAACGACACCTTATGAACTATGGTTTGGCAAGAAACCAAAGTTGTCGTATCTTAAAGTTTGGGGTTGCGATGCTTATGTGAAGAAACTTCAACCTGATAAGCTCGAACCTAAATCAGAGAAATGTGTCTTCATAGGATACCCAAAGGAGACTGTTGGGTACACCTTCTATCACAGATCCGAAGGCAAGATATTCGTTGCTAAGAATGGATCCTTTCTAGAGAAGGAGTTTCTCTCGAAAGAAGTGAGTGGGAGGAAAGTAGAACTTGATGAGGTAACTATACCTGCTCCCTTATTGGAAAGTAGATCATCACAGAAATCAGTTTCTGCGACACCTACACCAATTAGTGAGGAAGTTAATGATAATGATCATGAAACTTCAGATCAAGTTATTACTGAACCTCGTAGGTCAACTAGATCAAGATCCGCACCAGAGTGGTACGGTAATCCTGTTCTGGAGGTTATGTTACTAGACCATGACGAACCTACGAACTATGAAGAAGCGATGGTGAGCCCAGATTCCGCAAAATGGCTTGAAGCCATGAAATCCGAGATGGGATCCATGTATGAGAACAAAGTATGGACTTTGGTTGACTTGCCCGATGGTCGGCAAGCCATTGAAAATAAATGGATCTTCAAGAAGAAGACTGACGCTGATGGTAATGTTACTGTCTATAAAGCTCGACTTGTTGCGAAAGGTTTTCGACAAGTTCAAGGAATTGACTACGATGAGACCTTCTCACCCGTAGCGATGCTTAAGTCTGTCCGAATCATGTTAGCAATTGCCGCATTTTATGATTATGAAATTTGGCAAATGGATGTCAAAACTGCATTCCTGAATGGATTTTTGGAAGAAGAGTTGTATATGATGCAACCGGAAGGTTTTGTCGATCCAAAGGGAACTAACAAAGTGTGCAAGCTCCAGCGATCCATCTATGGACTGGTGCAAGCCTCTCGGAGTTGGAATAAACGCTTTGATAGTGTGATCAAAGCATTTGGTTTTATACAGACTTTTGGAGAAGCCTGTATTTACAAGAAAGTGAGTGGGAGCTCAGTAGCATTTCTGATATTATATGTGGATGACATATTACTGATTGGAAATGATATAGAATTTCTGGATAGCATAAAGGGATACTTGAATAAGAGTTTTTCAATGAAAGACCTCGGTGAAGCTGCATATATATTAGGCATTAAGATCTATAGAGATAGATCAAGACGCTTAATAGGACTTTCACAAAGCACATACCTTGACAAAGTTTTGAAAAAGTTCAAAATGGATCAAGCAAAGAAAGGGTTCTTGCCTGTACTACAAGGTGTGAGATTGAGTAAGACTCAATGCCCGACCACTGCAGAAGATAGAGAGAAGATGAAAGATGTTCCCTATGCTTCAGCCATAGGCTCTATCATGTATGCAATGCTGTGTACCAGACCTGATGTGTGCCTTGCTATAAGTTTAGCAGGGAGGTACCAAAGTAATCCAGGAGTGGATCACTGGACAGCGGTCAAGAACATCCTGAAATACCTGAAAAGGACTAAGGATATGTTTCTCGTTTATGGAGGTGACAAAGAGCTCATCGTAAGTGGTTACGTTGATGCAAGCTTTGACACTGATCCGGACGATTTTAAATCGCAAACCGGATACGTATTTACATTGAACGGTGGAGCTGTCAGTTGGTGCAGTTCTAAGCAAAGTGTCGTGGCGGGATCTACGTGTGAAGCGGAATACATAGCTGCTTCGGAAGCAGCAAATGAAGGAGTCTGAATGAAGGAGTTCATATCCGATCTAGGTGTCATACCTAGTGCATCGGGACCAATGAAAATCTTTTGTGACAATACTGGTGCAATTGCCTTAGCAAAGGAATCCAGATTTCACAAGAGAACCAAGCACATCAAAAGACGCTTCAATTCCATCCAGGATTTAGTCCAGGTGGGAGACATAGAAATTTGCAAGATACATACGGATCTGAATGTTGCAGACCCGTTGACTAAGCCTCTTCCACGAGCAAAACATGATCAGCACCAAGACTCCATGGGTGTAAGAATCATTACTATGTAATCTAGATTATTGACTCTAGTGCAAGTGGGAGACTGAAGGAAATATGCCCTAGAGGCAATAATAAAGTATTATTTATTTCCTTATATCATGATAAATGTTTATTATTCATGCTAGAATTGTATTAACCGGAAACATAATACATGTGTGAATACATAGACAAACAGTGTGTCACTAGTATGCCCCTACTTGACTAGCTCGTTAATCAAAGATGGTTATGTTTCCTAGCCATAGACATGAGTTGTCATTTGATTAACGAGATCACCTCATTAGGAGAATGAAGTGATTGACCTGACCCATTCCGTTAGCTTAGCACCCGATCGTTTAGTATGTTGCTATTGCTTTCTTCATGACTTATACATGTTCCTATGACTATGAGATTATGCAACTCCCGTTTACCGGAGGAACACTTTGTGTGCTACCAAACGTCACAACGTAAATGGGTGATTATAAAGGTGCTCTACAGGTGTCTCCAAAGGTACTTGTTGGGTTGGCGTATTTCGAGATTAGGATTTGTCACTCCGATAGTCGGAGAGGTATCTCTGGGCCCACTCGGTAATGCACATCACTATAAGCCTTGCAAGCATTGTGACTAATGAGTTAGTTACGGGATGATGTATTACGGAACGAGTAAAGAGACTTGCCGGTAACGAGATTGAACTAGGTCAAGTAACATACCGATGACAAAGGGAACAACGTATGTTGTTATGCGGTTTGACCGATAAAGATCTTCGTAGAATATGTGGGAACCAATATGAGCATCCAGGTTCCGCTATTGGTTATTGACCGGAGAGGTGTCTCGGTCATGTCTACATAGTTCTCGAACCCGTAGGGTCCGCACGCTAAACGTTACGATGACACTTATATTATGAGTTTGTATGTTTTGATGTACCGAAGGTTGTTCGGAGTCCCGGATGTGATCATGGACATGACGAGGAGCCTCGAAATGGTCGAGACATAAAGATTGATATATTGGATGACTATATTCGGACACCGGAAGTGTTCCGGAGAAGTTTCGGATTAAACTGGAGTGCCGGAGGGTTACCGGAACCCCCCGGGGAAGTATTGGGCCTTGGTGGGCCTTGAGGGGAGAGAGAGGGCAGAAACCAGGAGGTGGCGCGCCCCCTCCCATGAGGAATCCTAGTTGGACTAGGAGAAGGGGGCGCAGCCCCTCTTTCCCTCTCCCTCTCCCTCTCTTTCCTCCCCCCCCCTCTTTTCCTAGTTGGACTAGGAAAGGGGAGTCCTACTCCTACTAGGAGGAGGACTCCCCCCCTCTCCTTGGCGCGCCTAGGGCAACCGGCCTCCCCCTTGCTCCTTTATATACGGGGGCAGGGGGCACCTCTATACACACTTGATATACGATATTTTAGCCGTGTGCGGTGCCCCCTCCACCATATTACACCTCGATAATACCGTCGCGGAGCTTAGGCGAAGCCCTGCGTCAGTGGAACATCATCATCGTCACCACGCCGTCGTGCTGACGAAACTCTCCCTCAACAGTCGGCTGGATCGGAGTTCGAGGGACATCATCGAGCTAAACGTGTGCTGAACTCAGAGGTGCCGTGCGTTCGGTACTTGATCGGTCGAATCATGTAGATGTACGACTACATCAACCGCGTTGTGATAACGCTTCCGTTGTCGGTCTACGAGGGTACGTGGACAACACTCTCCCCTCTCGTTGCCATGCATCACCATGTTCTTGCGTGTGCGTAGGAATTTTTTTGAAATTACTACGTTCCCCAACAGGGTCGACCAAGGCCGCATGCTATTAGGGCCCGCGGCGCTCCGCACTTGCCCTTTGGCTTCGCCTTGAAGCCAAGCCCGAGTGCGCTTGGGGCCCGGGGGCTACTGTCGGCATTCTGGGAACGGGGGTCCCCAGACTTGCCTGCCTGCGGCCCACGGCGTGGCTATGCAAGCGGGCCCGTATGGCCCATCTTCACCAACAAGCATTCGAGACCCTCGCGAGGGGTCAAGCCTCGCGAGGCGGACGACACAAGACCTCCTCGGGGACGGTCTCACCGGGCTGGCTCGCGAGGGGCGGAGAGATCAAGGCAAGGCAAACCTCGCGAGGTTCCAATGACGTGAGCCATGACGATCGAGACCAGGCGGGTGCCAGCGCGCAGTGTCCTTGCTTCCTATTTGGTGCTAAGGAGGCAAGCGCAGGCGAGGAGTACCGAGGCGTCAAGCAAAGGTTTCCATATCGATGCAACGAGACCAAGACCAGCAAGACGGCAAGGTGGAGGTCACCATGGAGCCCAAGGCGGCGTCACCACCAGAGCCTTTGGCAGGCAAAGACTGCTTTTGTCAGGATAGCTTGTACTAGCTGTCCCCTTTCAAATTGGCCGTTGTGGCATCCCTTTTCCCGCTCAATATTTGGGGAGAGGACCGGGGCCTATATAAATAGGATTAGCCACCATAGTAGGAGGCAACTGAGCCTCAGCCATCTCATCTTGGACTAGGTCCAACCCATCCTCATACCCACCAAGCACAAGAACACCTCACCTCAGGAGGCTGTTCTTCCCCTTGTACTGCTCATCCTCAGCCCGAGAGCAATCCACCACACCACACTGGAGTAGGGTATTACACCACAACGGTGGCCCAAACCAGTATAAATCTTGTGTCTCTTGTGTTGCGAGTTCGTCGAGCTATCCCTTGAGATTGTAGCGAGATTGAGGGCGTGATTTGGAAGTGGGAGATCTTCACGCGCACCCTAGTGTTCGAACCTTGATGGCTTTGCCGGAACCCGATAACGATAGAACTGTTTGAAGTTTTTCCCATTTCTCGCATAATGAATGAAAACTTGCAAAGCGACACACAAATGATCTTGCCAACACACACGTGTAGTTGTGACTATATATATATACATACATACGAGATCTCTTTTTTTTGCATATTCAAAGTTTGAGATTGCTAGTGAGGCATGCCGCCTGGTAAAATGTACCAGAAAACCAAACCATAGGGTACAATCGTGATTTCTTAACGTGGAAAATTTTTGGAGGTGCAAAGATGAACTCATGTTTTCATTCAAACAAAAATATGATGTTAGGTAATGTAAATGTTTTCAAATAGCACATGGTTCACTCATGAAAGCCGTGCGTCCACTAAACCGTGGCCGATGCCCACCCCCTCTGCCACGCGCGCGATCTGATTTGTGCGTTCTGATTGGCCAGAACCCAAACCCCACGGATCTTACGTCTGCACCGTTGGATTCTCCTTGATCGAACGGCGATCCTCACCCCTTTCGACAACACATGTAAATGTTTTCAAATAGCCCCTCGCAATTTTTTTTTCAAATAGCACACGGTTCACTCATGAAAGCCGTGTGCCTACCAAACCGTGGCCGATGCCCCCCATTGCTGTGCGCGTGATCTGACTCGTGCATTCTGACTAGCTAGAACCCAAAGCCCATGGATCGTACGTCTGCACCGTTGGATGCGCCCAGTTTGAACGACAATCCTC
>NC_057811.1:238317678-238320347 GCF_018294505.1 Triticum aestivum | reverse complement strand
TGCTGATGAGTGATGATGCAGTTGGTTATGGACACCTCTCTGTTGTTGGATACGTGGATCCCATCGGTGTTGGGGCTCCATCCCGGCGCAGTGACAAATAGCCGTGAAACGACTGCTTTCCAGCAGTAGGCGATCATGATGTGCATCTGCATGCTGTCCTTCACCTCCAGATCGTCCACGACCAGATGGTTGCAGCTTTTGAAGTACAGGGCCTACAAGTTTTGCCCACCGATGAAGAACATTCCCGCTGATGGAAGAGGAGAAGAAGAAGAAGCAGGTTTAGCGAGTCAGGTTCCCTGTCGCAAAAATGTATACAACGGAACCGGAGGTAGGAGGAGCACATGCGTACCATGAATTTGTTGACCTTGCACGAGTTGATCCACCACTCCTGCCTGTGCCCGTTGAGCATCCCGCCGCCCATGACATGGAGGTCGTCGATGTCCTCGAACGTGATCCACCGCTCCGGGCGATCGCCGTCGAGCCAGACCGACCGGTTCGATGGAGCCTCAGCGTTTCCCTGATCTGATCACTCGCGACATAAACATCAAAAACAGAGCATGCAGAAGGAGAATGATATGCAGGCAAAGACAACAAATTTAACTTGTGGACGAAAATAATTCACAAATTGAACTGCTTTTAAAAAAAATTCGCTTCGCTGACCCTTTCGCGTAGCGCCCGACACACAGGCGTCACACTACACTGTGCAGCGCCTAACTGACAAGCGCTACACGTCTGACCAGCGTCGCACCTCGAGCTACCTAAAAAATGCTAAGTCAACGTGTAACGCCTGAGAGCTAGGTGCTGCACCATACAGTGTAGCGCCTAGTGTCTAGGCGTTACACAATCGGGAGTTTTGATTTTGCTTCACTACGTTGTCGCGAGCCGACGAGAGGTGCCGCGGGTTGAAAGTCCCAGAAGCCAAAACGCCAAAGCCAAGGTGCAGCCGTACTAAACTGCATGCACGAGCTCTGGCTTAATTAATTGCAGCCATTTAACTCGCTGCATGCATGCTCTTAGCTGTAATAGGTTGCATGTCTGGTTGGGTGTGTTGACCGATGCACTTTTACTGGCTGCCTCCCTCTATACTTGCATCTCTCTTTCCCCGTCGCACCGAGCAAGAAAGAAAGAAGCATTCGGCCAGCCAGTCATTATTAACACTCGCGGCACCTCTAGTCGGCTTGTGACAGCGCAGTCAAGCAAAACCAAAAAACCCCGATTGTGTAGCGCCTAGACACTAGACGTCACACTATATGGTGTAGCGTCTACCTTTTAGGCATTACACACTCACTTAGCAATTTTCAGGCAGTCTGGGGCGTGATGTTGGTTAGACGTGTAATGCCTGTCAATTAGGTGGTGCATAGTGTAGTGTGACGCCTATGTATCGGGCGCTACACGAAAGGGTTAGCGGAGCGAAATTTTTTCAAAGACAGTTCAGTTTGTGAATTTTTTTCGTTCATAGGTCAAATTTGTCGTTTTTGCCTGATATGCATAGTATTGTGATCGATCACCAGTAGACTCACCATTACTATGATAGTGGTAGCCCTGCAGGGGCCGCTGAAGCTGAGGAGCATGAGGAGAGGTAGGTCTTCCCCTCGGGCATGTGAAACAAGGATGTGTCACCAGAGGAGTTGCAGGCGTCCTTGCATTCATACAGGGGTTGGGATTAGGTTGTCCAGCTGGTTCATTAGCGAAAACGGCAGGGGGTCTGTAAAAGTGCCATGACGACCCGCTACGGCCACCTAGCGCCACTTGCTACTCTGTCACTGGCCTAGTTCTAAATTGTCACATACGATGCAAGTTGTAGGATGGTGGGGTGAAGTTTTGGACAAAATCATCACATTCTATGCAAGTTGTAGGACGTAGAGCATCTCCAGCCGCCCCCCAACAGGCCCCCCCCAGACGATTTTTTAGCATCGGCGCCGGAAAAAAAAACCTAGTCGCGCCTGAAAGCACAAGTGCTTCCTGGGTGGTTTTGGTAATTAATGTCAACATATCTCTTATTGGACTAATACTTTTATCTAGTATATTTCAGATAAGTTCAATAGTGGAGTGGCATGGACAAGAGAATGTGGAACCCCTTCAAGATGCTAAGGACAGAAGATTGGCAAAAGCTCAAAAACTCAAGACTCTACATTTTCATTTTAGTGATCCAAGGTCACATTGAGTCCATAGGAAAGCCAATACTATTAAAAGGGGATGAGGTGTTGCTTAATGGCTTGCTTGCTCAAAGTGCTTAGTGATATGCTCCAAAGCTCTCAACCACTTTCTCATTTCCACATATGTCCCAAACCAAAAGTCAAACTCGTCCCCACCGATTTGATCTATCTGGCCCCACCGAGTTCACTTGACATAGCCGCTGCCAGAAACTCTAATCAGTTCGGTCTCACCGATGGGATCTCGGTCTCACCGAGATGGGCTTGCAAACTCTCTGTTGCCTGTTGCAGTCTGGAGACCCCCGGGCAGTTTTTAGGCCAAAATTTCGGCAACCCAAAATATTTTTTCCCTATCCTATTTTTAGGCCCCGGGTAGTGTTTTGAGACACTCGCCATCATAGTGATTTTTTGTCGCACTTTTTCGTCGTCGCTGCCCTGATTTCCGAAAAAAAAAATTAGTCAAAAAATTTTGTGCCCATCCTGTCAGTTTGACCTGGGAAGAGTTTTGAGACACTC
>NC_057811.1:238283223-238311534 GCF_018294505.1 Triticum aestivum | reverse complement strand
CCCCCCCCCTCTTCCTCCATATATACAGCCCTTAGGGCGTCGTTTAGACTTTGGAATTTGTTTAGTTAAAAGTTAGCCATTGCAACTTCGTGTACTTTGTTTGTGTCCAACGACCAGACCAAGACCGCTTACGGATTCCCACCACTATCAATACTTCATATATATTCGCAATATTCAGATTGCATTATCATATTCTTGCTCGTTCTTCGATTGCTTGCAGGAATAGACCTTCGTGGTCAGGCTGATCGTGCTTCCGGCATCGTCAGTAACCTCAGGAGATTGGTTTAGCGATTGCTAAGGCGCAACGTCGTGCACGTTTGTAGTCGGATCGTCAAAGTCGTCTCCACCAAATCGATAGTTATCATCTCATCGAAAGATCGGGACACCTTTGCCTCTATCAACGACGCTGAAGGCAGCCAATCTGATGATGTAGAGGTAATTATTCTTTCCTCCGGTTCAGATCCTCTGCCAACATAGAAAATCCGTCGAGCAAACCGGAAAGTAAAATTTTCTCACCCCCTCGCTCACTTGGACCCAAACTTTCTTTTGAAGATGCAGAAACACGAAGCTCGTCGCACAACCCGGCATAGTGGCCAGGTAGTTACCTCCGCCGGTTTACCGAATACTCCAGTCCGGAAACGCCGATCAGAGGTCTCTTATATTCCTGATACTTCATGCCCCAAGGCGGGTTGTTTTCGACAGCCTCTTAATCCGTCTGATTCAAATTATCAGGGCACACCTCACTCATCTTCTGGCGAGTCAACGGCCACACAACTTCCAACCCTCAAGACGGTTCCTGGGTGAGTCATGCTTTAAATTTACCCTTAATACCTTATGTGCACCTGGTGTATTGACCTTTATGTTTGTTCTTCTCAGTGCCAAGCCTAGACCCAGCAAGAAGGCTCGGCTAAATAAACCGTCTGATGACAATGTCACTATTGAACCGGAAAAGACTCCAGATCCGGTAGAGACAAATGCTGACGCTATGCTTGATGATCCGCCACCTCAAGACCATGACTTTTTAGTTGAACAAGTAGAAGGTGACGCCACAGGCCATGCTGATACCCCGACAAGCCCGGCCCGAACTAATGATAAACCGGCAAGTCCAGCTAAGGCTGCTGACAAACTGTCAACTCCAGTGAAGGATGCTGATGACAAAGAAGATGACATTATGATTACTGGCTTCGGCCACACCGCTCCTGGCAATCATGTTGCTTTATCGAAGCATAGTGCCAAGGATGAGCTTTCTGCTATGGGCAAAGGCAAATGGAACACAGATTTGTCAAGCTATGCCCACCTCAACGCCCAAGACATCCATTCTGGTTTTTTAAACCGTCTGTACACAAGCCGCGACTTCGAAGCCGGTTTAGTGAATCTGATGAAGGAGCGATATGAGGTAACTGCATAACCGCTTCTCTCTTATGTCTAATTCCAAATATCAACTCCAGTAGCCCCCAAGTGCCGGTTTATGATATCCATCTAAACCGGGACTTTGTAATATCTCAACTTTGCATGCTTAGCCTCCAAGGGCCGGGTCATCTTTTTAAGATGAACCGGTGCTTTAGAATTGTAATATTGGAACTTTCGCCGTTGTAGTCCCCAAGGGCCGGTTTAACTTATGAAGATGAACCGGTGCTTTAGAATTGTAATATTGCAACTTTCGCCGGTGTAGTCCCCAAGGGCCGGTTTAACTTATGAAGATGAACCGGTGCTTTAGAAGAATACCCATAATGTTACTTTGAGCAAACATACATTAGCCCCCAAGTGCCAAGAGTAATACATGTATTGCGCTTGGGACTTGTAGAAATTTTCTGATAACGATCAAATAGGCATTAGCCCCCAAGTATCAGGTGCATAACTTGTTATGTGCTTGGTACTTCAAATATGTACTGGCAACTCATGATATGTCTGTCTCTTATAGGCTGAGCTGAGCAAAAAGGACACTCAAACCGCCGATCTGGAAGAAAACATCAAATCCCAGCAAGCAGAAACCTCCAAAGGCAAAGATGAGCTGACCAGTGCCTTAGCCGCCATGCAAAAGCTAAAGGAGGGTTTCAACAAGGAGCGGGCGGATTGGGAAATAGAAAAATCTGCATTGCAAAAAAGAGCCGAGGACGCGGAAGGAGCTCTTAAACCGGTGGTAGACGAGCTGACTAGTGTGAAGCGGCAAATACATGCCATGACTGCTGTTGTGTTTGGTAAATATCTTTGCTTTAAATTTTTCAACATATCATCCCATACGGTTTACTGATGTTCACAATGATGCAGGAACTCGCATTAGTCATCTGGGCTCTGACATACAGAAAAAGCTGAAGGCTGCCTATACCCTTATAAAGCAGTTATATACCGGCACGCAACGGGTCATGCACTGCTTCTCATAACAACCCGGGCTAAAGCATGGGTGCCTGACCTTGATCCGGTGGATGTGGGTAAAGGTTATCCGAGCTTAAGGGAAGATGGATCAGAGTTTGGCAATGATGACCTCCGAGTCATAACCAGGGAGATGCGCCCACTGGCTTGCCAATTGGCTGAAGAAGCTGACCTTTCCTACTATCAGGCGAGTTACGACGTCAACAACAAACGGGTTGCTGCACCAACTCCTGAGGCTCAAAATCGTATCCTGCCAATCCGTAAGCACACCAATGCCCCTGACGTTGAACCGTCCACACTTATCAGCGATGAAGCTGTATTCCAAGCCCTAACTGGGATCGATTGGGCAACCATTGACTTCCAGCCGCTGGGTAGAGAGGAGGAGGATGAACCGGCGCAAGGTGATCCGCAGCTGTCAAGCCAGCCTGGTGACGAATCATGATCCGGAGGCCGGTTTGGCCTTCTGCGTACTGCAACACTTGCTGAAAAACGATTATCCTTTTGGGCATTAAAGCGCCTTGTAATAGGCTAGTTCAAACACTTGGTCTGCTATGCCATCGTGCATATTTATTTTGCCTGACACTGTTTAATCCGCCATGTTTAAGATATATGATGTTCATAATCCGTTGCTGCTCCTGCATACAAGAAGTTGAAAGTGTCCTGGCGGTGTACCGTCGGACGGGTCATGATGCCCAAATACCTAGCCAGGGTCTATAACCAAGGCTGTGAAAAGATAATCAAATATGAAAATAAATGATACCTGTGACATTGAATCACATCGTTGGTTGACCAACTTTTGTAGTAAGGGTGGGAACCCCAATCTTGAGTACTGATAACTCCTTCCATATTGTGCCGGCTTACGATAAAACCATACCGGGCTGTGATAAACGTCGGATTAACCATATATAATACTAGCGACTTACAGTCGAAACCAGACCGAGTTAATAAACTTCCGGATTATAATTGATTATGTACTGACAACTTTTGTAGTTGAAAGTCAAGCCGGGTCAATAAACGCCGGCTTATCAAAAAATATTATAAATCCCATCAAAAGAGAAAAACTTGGTAAACAAAGCAAAAAAGAACATGCGAGGCTTTTCACGGGCTGCCAGGCCCCAAATCGAGGCTTTTCATGGGCTGTCAGGCCACTGAGTTAAACCATTTCACAAAGCCTTTTAAGATGGACCTAAATCTTTAACCAATCATCGTTTTAACTTTGACAAGTTCAGGGTCTATGAGATTGACTTGTCAAAAGTTCGGCGGGTCATACCAGGTTTACCTGGACGGAGTGGCTTACTTAAGAAAGGCAGGATAACCCGGGGTTTTAGGTGAATACACCTGGCTTCCAAGCCGTGGCTTGATAGCCTATTACAAGTGTAGATTCTTTGTTCATTGCAAAGCAAAGAATCCCCAAGCAATATTTTGAGCTGTGCTCAGTGGGTGCCTATGTTTGAGTTGTGCTTTTGCAACACTCTCTTTGGTAAGTAATTTTCTTTTGGCCTTGAGCCGATCAAGAGGTGTAGCTATGGTTCGAATACGACCAAGCCCCCAAGTGATTTTTATATATGGCTTTATAAGCTAAATCAAGGGGTAAACTGGACACCGCTTTATAAACAGAAGCCCCCATGCAACCACACATGATGTAAGAAAAACAACAGATACCCCGCTTTAGCTGAGGCTCCGGTTTATTATATTGATCATAATATATACATTGTCATAACTATGTACATAAGCAGAGCCTGTGGCTCAAGTATAGTAAGGCCGAAGATGAGCGATATTCCACGGCCAGTGGGTCTCCTCCTCCGATTTACGTGAGTCTTTATGCTCTTGAACATCTATAAGGTAGTATGACCCGTTATGCAGATTCTTGCTGACCACAAAGGGTCCTTCCCAAGGCGGGGATAACTTGTGCATATCAGTCTGATCCTGGATGAGTCGGAGTACCAGATCGCCTTCTTGAAAAGTTCTGGTTCTAACCCGGCGGCTGTGATAGCGACGTAGATCTTGCTGGTAAATTGCCGAACGAGCTGCTGCAATGTCACGCTCCTCATCTAACAGGTCAAATGCTTCCTGTCGTGCCTTCTCATTGTCAGCTTCGACATAAGCCACTACACGAGGCGAGTCATGATGGATGTCACTAGGGAGGACCGCCTCTGCTCCGTAAACCATGAAAAAAGGCGTCTAACCCGTAGATTTGTTGGGCGTGGTATTGATGCTCCATAACACAGAAGGTAACTCCTCCACCCAACAACCCGGCATCCGTTGCAAAGGAACCATGAGCCGGGGTTTGATGCCTCTCAAGATCGCTTGATTGGCTCTCTCTGCTTGACCATTAGATTGGGGGTGAGCCACTGATGATACGTCAAGCCGGATGTGCTCACGTTGACAGAACTCCTTCATAGCACTAACTGCCTCTGCCTCCACCCATTTAGTGAACTTATCAACTGCCACCAGAAGGTGGGTCTTCTTATCCTTAGATCTCTTAAAGGGCCCAACCATATCCAGCCCCCAAGTCGCAAATGGCCAAGTGATTGGAATCATCCTCAATTCTTGAGCCGGCACATGAGCGCGCCTTGAGAATTTTTGACAGCCGTCACACCTTTTTACCAAGTCCTCAGCATCGGCATGAGCTGTTAGCCAATAGAAACCGTGACGAAAAGCCTTGGCTACCAGAGACTTTGAACCGGCGTGGTGACCACAATCTCCTTCGTGGATCTCACGCAGAATCTCACGGCCTTCTTCAGGAGACACGCAAGGTTGAAACGCCCCTGTCACACTGCAATGATGTAACTCCCCATTGACAATAGTCATGGATTTGGACCGCCGGATTATCTACCTGGCCAAGGTTTCATCTTCCGGTAACTCGCCTCGGTTCATATACGCCAAATATGGGACCGTCCAATCCGGGATGACACGAAGAGCCGCCACCAACTGAGCCTCCGGATCAGGAACAGCCAGATCCTCCTCTATGGGGAGCTTGACCGACGGATTATGTAGCACTTCCAGAAAGACGTTTGGTGGAACCGGATTACGCTGGGAACCCAAACGGCTTAAAGCGTCCGCCGCTTCATTCTTCCGCCGGTCCACATGATCAACCTGATAACCTTTGAAGTGACCAGCAATAATATCCACCTCTCGACGATATGACGCCATGAGCGGGTCCTTGGAATCCGAAGTACCAGACACTTGTTGAGCCACTAGGTCCGAGTCACCAAAGCACTTAACCCGGCTTAAATTCATCTCCTTAGCCATCCGAAGACCGTGGAGTAAAGCCTCATATTCAGCTGCATTGTTAGTGCAAGGGAACATTAAACGGAGAACATAACAAAACTTATCACCTTGTGGGGAAGTTAGCACGACTCCAGCCCCCGAGCCTCCAATTGCCTGGACCCATCGAAATGAATAGTCCAATAAGTATGATCCGGCTTCTCTTCTGGCGCCTGTAATTCTGTCCAGTCATTGATGAAATCCACAAGTGCCTGAGATTTGATCGCCGTCCGGGGCATATATTTTAACCCGTGAGGCCCAAGCTCAATAGCCCACTTGGCAACCCGGCCAGTTGCTTCCCTGTTCTGGATTATATCCCCCAAAGGAGCAGAACTGACCACAGTGATGGGATGGCCCTGGAAATATTGCTTAAGCTTCCGGCTCGCCATGAAAACTCCGTACACCAGCTTCTGCCAATGTGGGTACCTCTGCTTGGACTCAATAAGTACCTCACTGATATAATAAACCGGCCGTTGAACCTGATACTCCTTTTCGGCCTCCTTGCGCTCCACCACAATAGCCACGCTAACAGCCCGGGCATTAGCAGCCACATATAACAACAAGGGCTCTTTATCAACAGGAGCAGCAAGGACCGGCGGCTCGGCCAGCTGCCGCTTCAAGTCCTCAAATGCTTCATTGGCGGCGTCACTCCAGACGAAGTCATCCGTCTTCTTTAGCATCTGATATAAAGCGATTGCCTTCTCCCCAAGGCGACTGATAAACCGGCTCAAGACTGCAATCCGGCCTGCCAGGCGTTGAACATCATTGATACACTTCGGTTTAGCCAAAGAAGTTATAGCCTTGATTTTCTCCGGATTAGCTTCAATGCCCCTGTTAGACACCAGAAAGCCCAAGAGTTTGCCTGCCGGTACACCAAAAACACACTTGGCGGATTAAGCATCATTTTATACACCCAGAGGTTATCAAAGGTCTCCTTCAAGTCATCTATCAATGTCTCCTCCTTTCTGGATTTCACCACAATATCATCCACATAAGCATGAACATTGCGGCCGATCTGATTATGAAGACAATTCTGCACACAACACTGATAAGTCGCCTGGGCACTCTTGAGCCCAAAAGGCATAGACACATAGCAGAAGGCTCCAAAGGGAGTTAAAAAAGTTGTCTTCTCCTGGTCCTTAACTGCCATTTTGATCTGATGGTAACCAGAGTATGCATCCAGAAAGCTCAAACGCTCACAACCCGCCGTAGCATCAATGATCGGATCAATACGAGGGAGAGCAAAAGGATCTGCTGGACAAGCCTTGTTCAAATCTGTGTAATCCACACACATACGCCAAGTGCCGTTCTTCTTAAGTACCAGCACCGGATTAGCCAACCACTCAGGATGAAATACTTCGATGATAAACCCAGCCGCTAAGAGCCTGGCTACCTCCTCACCAATAGCCTTGCGCCTTTCTTCATTGAAGCGGCGGAGAAACTGCTTGACCGGTTTAAACTTGGGATCAACATTAAGAGTGTGCTCAGCGAGTTCCCTTGGTACACCTGGCATGTCGGAGGGTTTCCATGCAAAGATGTCCCGGTTCTCATGGATGAACTCGATGAGCGCACTTTCCTATTTCGGATCCAAGTTAGCGCTGATGCTAAACTGCTGGGATGAATCGCCAGGAACAAAATCAACCAGCTTAGTCTCATCAGCCGATTTAAACTTCAAGGCCGGATCATGCTCTGTAGTTGGTTTCTTCAAAGAAGTCATATCCGCCAGATCAACATTGTCTTTGTAGAACTTCAACTCCTCTATCGCACAAACCGACTCAGCATATGCCGCATCACCTTCTTCACATTCTAAAGCGATCTTGCGGATCCCATGTACTGTGATGGTCCCCTTATGGCCCGGCATCTTGAGCTGCAGATAAACATAACAGGGCCTTGCCATGAACTTGGCATAAGTCGGCCGTCCAAACAAGGCATGATATGGGCTCTTGATCTTCACCACTTCGAAAGTCAGTGTTTCTGATCTCGAGTCATGCTCATCTCCAAAAGCAACCTCCAGAGCTATCTTACCAACTGGATACGCCGATTTACCAGGCACCACACCATGAAAACGGTGTTTGACGGTTTAAGATTTTTATCCATTAACCCCATGCGACGGAAGGTTTCATAATAAAGGATATTGATACTACTCCCTCCATCCATGAGTACCTTGGTGAACTTATATCCTCCAACCTGAGGTGCCAACACCAATGCTAGATGACCCAGATTATCAACCCGAGGTGGATGATCCTCTCGACTCCACACAATGGGCTGTTCAGACCAGCGCAAGTAACGGGGCACCGCCGGTTCAACGGAGTTCACTGTCCTTTTATGAAGCTTCTTATCACGCTTGCACAGGCTTGTGGTGAAGACATGGTATTGCTCACTATTCAACTGCTTCGGGTTGCTCTGGTAACCTGACTGCTGTTGTTGCTGCTGACTCCCCTGATGATTATAACCACCTTGGTTGCCCTGGTTGCCTCGATTGTCTTGTCCGCTCTGATTACCGTGAAATCCTGAACCGGAACTACCTCCACTGTAACCCGGCCCATGAGATCACAGGCCTGAACCGCCGCCCGGTCCATGATCATACCGAAAAAAATCTGAATTTTTGAACTCCCGCATAATATAACAATCCTTCCAGAGGTGCGTGGCCGGCTTATCCCGCGACCCGTGCTTTGGGCAAGGCTGGTTTAACAGGTGAGACAGGCGCTCAGGATTGGGACCTGATCCTCCACCACGCGGGGGCGGCTTACCCTTACGACGCTGGCCATTATCCTGTGTGTTGGTGTTAGCCACAAAATCTAAACTGTTATCCGCTTTACGCTTACCCCTGTTTCCATGACCCGTCGGGTTATGTTGCTGCCCTTTGGTGATGCCGCTCTTCTTTCCCTTACCTGTCTTGTCATCGTCAGACTCGGGGTCCTTGGTACTATCAGAGTCGGCATACTTCACCAGAGCTGCCATTAGTGTCCCCATGTCATTGCAGTGACGTTTGAGCCGTCCCAACTTCAACTTCAGAGGTGCAAACCGGCAGTTGCCTTCCAACGTTAAAACTATTGTATCAGCGTTGATGCGGTCAGATGAATGCAATATTTCTGAAACCCGGTGCACCCAGTGGGTTGTTGACTCTCCTTTCTCCTGGACACAGGCGGCTAAGTCCACAATTGACATGGGTTGTTTGCACGTATCCTTGAAATTCTGGATAAACTGGGCCCTTAACTCGGCCCATGACCCAATGGAGTTAGCTGGCAGATTTTTCAACCATGTGCGAGCTGTTCCCTCCAACATCATGGTGAAGTATTTAGCACACGCCGCATCGTCCACATCCAGCATCTCCATTGCCATCTCATAGCTTTCAACCCATGACTCGGGGGATAAATCGGCAGTGTAATTCGGCACTTTACGTGGGCCCTTGAAATCCTTGGGCAGCCGTACGTTGCGCAGTGCTGGGACGAGACACAGCACCCCAAAAAACTGGAGGTAACCCCTGGTTCCACCGAAGTTGTCGGACGAACCGGAGTAAGTTGGCGGGCTTCGTGCTGCGCCGCTAACTCGGCCTCTCGACGTGCCCTAGCACGATCCACCACATCCTGAGCATCACCACCGCCACCTACTGGGTTATGACCACGAGGCGGATTACGATTCCGCGCACTGCTGGACACGGCCGGTTCATCCATATGCCTGTTGTAACTCTGGCTCGGGCGGGGAGTAGAATGAATCCTTTCGCTGCTGTATGAATAAGCCTGTTGCTGAGTCAAGGCTGTCTGAAGGAGCTCTCTAGCCCGTCGTGTCTCGACCGCTACTGGGGACTCGCCTTCGATCGGGAGAGGTGCCAATCGTGAAGCGGCGGCAACAATGTTATCCAAGGGGTTAGAGTAATGACCCGGTGGTGTTGGGACGTGCTGTGGCAGGACATTGTTTTGACGAGGTGGATCCGTCGGGCCCGGCTGAACCAGCGCCCCCGTTCCAGGTGCCTCCGCCCGGTTTACCACTGGCTGATTACTGGTTCCTGCTCCTAGGGTATCAAAGAGATTCCTGGCCTCATAAATCAGAGGCAGGTGAGACCGGTACCTTCTCCTCATGACATCGTTTGACGCGCTCTGATCCAACATAAGTCGGTAAGCCTGTGCCTCCAACTCGGCCCACTCTGCGGCCATCCTGGTATCCTCGGCTGCCAGGTCTGCCTTGGCCTGAGTTATCTCATCCTTCACCTTCGCGATTTCCGCGTTATGCTCCTCTTGACTCGCCGGGTTAACTTCCGCCATCAGCGTTGCCAAAGCATCAAATAAGTCAGATAAAACCTAAGCCGGCGATCGCACAGGGCCTCCTGCCCCGGCTGCTGTCGTCTCTACTGATCCGGAAACCATCGCCGATGCGGTCGAAGAGTGGTGCGCTAGCTGTGTACCGACCATGAAGATTGCAACCCGGCTTGGCGGATCGAAGGGGTCCGGAATACTGTCGCCATCGGAACAGCCCCCAATCCGGTCATCTTGCAAGTGGTACAATGACTCGGTCTCTCCGATCGATGACTTGTTATCAGAGTAAACAACGGTCTCACCACCAGATGCCGATCTAACCTCAGATTCCGCTCCGTGGATGACTCCCACGAAGGCATGCTTCATGGAAGGCAGAACCCGGGTGGGTCTCGCACGCTGAGCCGTTTCGACGATGTCGGTGCAGATGTCCGGCTCAGGGCCCGGTTCGTTGATCTTGCCAATGAAAACGTGAATGCCGCCGAAGGGGACCCAGTACCCGTACTCAATTGAGCCGGCCTCGGGGCCCAGCCTGCGTCGTCGATGTAGAGCTTGCCGCGACGACTCTTAGTCATCCGTCCCACAGCGTATCCCTTGAGCCCTTCGAAGCTGCCCTCTAAGAACTCAAAACCATCGTGCGATAGCCCCACGGTGGGTGCCAACTGTCATGGTTTTGTCACGGCAGATGTCCTAGTGAAAGGACTTAGTCATGGAGCCATCGCGACGGGTTAGCTTAAAGGGGTTAAAGCGGACAAAGGACGCAAGAAGTTTATACTGGTTCGGCCCCTTGCGGTGAAGGTAAAGGCCTAATCCAGTTGTTGTGGAATTGCTAGGGTTTCGATGACCAGGGAGCGAATCCGCTATGCCTGGCTCTCGAGTTGTGGTTTGTTGTCCCTAAACTGCCGCCGGGTCGTCCCCTTATATACATGGGTTGACGCCCGTCAGTTTACAGAATCCCGAGGCCGGCTCATAAACGTGTCCGGCTCGGCTTCTATCATTTCTATCTTACAACACAAGTTACATGTCATAAGGCGGTTTATGTCTACAGGCCCTAAACCGCCTTTGGGCCCTGGGCCTTCGTAAAGCGCCACACTCCTTGTCTTCATGGGCTTCCAATATAAATAACTCATTATGGGATTACCTGGCCTCTCCTGGCCGGTTTACACCCAGTAGTAATATCCCCAACAACCTAGATACTCCAATGTCACATCAAGTATCCGTGGGTATGATTATACGATATGCATCACACAATCTCAGATTCCTATTCAACCAACACATAGAACTTCAAAGAGTGCCCCAAAGTTTCTACCGGAGAGTCAAGACAAAAACGTGTGCCCACCCCTATGCATAAGTTTACAAGGTCACTAAACCCGCAAGTTGATCACCAAAACATACATCAAGTAGATCACGTGTGAAAGATCGAGGATATCGCCTAGAGGGGGGTGAATAGGCGCTTTAAAATAATTACGGTTTAGGCTCGAACAAATGCGGAATAAACCTAGCGGTTAATTTGTCAAGCACAAAACCTACAACAGCTAAACTCACCTATGTGCACCAACAACTTATGCTAAGCAAGATAAACAACAAAGTGATAGCAAGACATATAACAAGAAACAATATGGCTATCACAAAGTAAAGTGCATAAGTAAAGGGCTCGGGTAAGAGATAACCGAGGCACGCGGAGACGACGATGTATCCCGAAGTTCACACCCTTGCGGATGCTAATCTCCGTTTGGACCAGTGTGGAGGCACGATGCTCCCCAAGAAGCCACTAGGGCCACCGTAATCTCCTCACGCCCTCGCACAATGCAAGATGTCGTGATTCCACTAAGGGACCCTTGAGGGCGGTCACTGAACCCGTACAAAAGGCAACCCTTGGGGGCGGTCACCGAACCCGTACACTTTGGCAACCCTTGGGGGCGGTCACTGGTACCCGTCAAATTGCTCGGGGCGATCTCCACAACCTAATTGGAGACCCCGACGCTTTCCCGGAGCTTTACACCACAATGATTGAGCTCCGAACACCACAAAGGTTGGGGCTATCTCCCCAACGACACCACGAAGCTTCACCACAATGGAATATGGCTCCGAGGTGACCTCAACCGTCTAGGGCGCCCAAGCACCCAGGAGGAACAAGCTCAAGGGTACCAAGCACCCAAGAGTAATAAGCTTCTCAACTTGTAACTTCCACGTATCACCGTGGAGAACTCAAACCGATGCACCAAATGCAATGGCAAGGGCACACGGAGTGCCCAAGTCCTTCTCTCCCAAATCCCACAAAAGCAACAAATGCTAGGGAGGAAAATGAGAGGAAGAACGAAAAGGAGAACACCAAGAACTCCAGGATCTAGATCCAAGGGGTTCCCCTCACATAGAGGAAGAACGAAAAGGAGAACACCAAAACTGCCACAACTTCTGCAAACGGACTCCGAATTCAATGAAACCAAGTTTGTTGGAAAGCTAGCGACAAGGGCTAACACAATCTTGAGAGAACTAACAATAAGAAGGATAGAAAAGGCCCAAGAGAAAATGGTGAGAACCCTTCCTCGAAAAGACCGGTAAAACCTCCAACACCGAAAACGTGATAGAAGAAGCATGTGAACTCCGTTTTCAATGAACTCGAGCTTGTCATCAAGATGACCATAAGCTCTAAGACTCACAAAGAGAACCAAACAAGAACCAAGAAAGATGATGCAAGGATGCAATTGTTTGAGCTCTCTACAAACGATACGATCAAGCTACCAACTAGAGAGCCCCCCTTGAACGATCCTATAACCTGGTCTCCCAACTACCACCATGAGACCGGTAAAATAGAAAACCTATCAAGGGCAAACCTTTGCCTTGCACATGATCCACTTGAGCTAGATGATGACGATCTTGTCCTCCTCAAGATGGACCACCTTTCTTGATTGCGTTGGGTCGATGGAGACAAGATGATTGCTCCCCCATACTCCACTATGGGTGAGCCACTCTTCGACACATCTTCACAAGTCCATTGACACCACAATGGATGGAAAGCTTCAAGCACTTGATCTCTTCGTGATGCTACACTTGAACTTGCACACGACAATCTTGATGACGATCGCCACTTGATGTCATCCTTTCCATGGGTTGTATGATATCTTCCTCTTGACGCAAGCCCATGGACACGTACCTAACCCCACATAGAACTCTCACATAGGCCATGGGTTAGTACACAAAGTGCAATGAACAATGCTTACCATACCATGGGATCACTTGATCCCTCTCGGTACATCTTCAACGCTTTGTGAGCTAATCAACTTGATTCACTCTTGACTTAGTCTTGATCAACCTTGAATCTTTCCAACTCTCTTCATTTGGATGATGCCTTGAAGGTAAGCATGAATGATCACACAATCTTCTTCTTCAAGACATGCCTGCAATAAGCTCAACTCTCACAGGACCAATCTTTGGATAATTCCTTAATAGCACCTTGGTCAACACATAAACTCCTTGAAACCAACACATGGACTTCAAGAAATGCCTATGGACAAATCCTTCAAATATAACTCAATCCAACCATTAGTCCATAGATAATGTCATAAATTACCAAAACCACACATGGGGGCACCGCATGTCCTTTCAATCTCCCCCATTTTGGTAATTGATGACAATCACTTTCAAGAGAGTTTATATAAGGAATTATGCATCACCATGCAATGCAACAACCAATAATGCATGCGAATGAGATGCAAATGCGAAGGAAACATAAACCAAAGCTTCTCCATAAAACTCTCTGAAACTTCTCCCCCATTGGCATCGATTGCCAAAATGGGCGAAAAGCTTAGAAGGCCAATATAAATTATGGTCCTCCATAAATTGTGTATTTCTCAACAAGAGAGTGGAATGCAATACACATATCCAACGGTAAATACTTGGAGGAAGACAAACTATATTGAGGCCCAAAGATTGCAATAGAAAGATATGCCACAAAGACATAACAAAGAGAGACACAAGCAATCAAAAGATACCAATTCAAGCAAGCAATCAACGGATATCAATTGAACCAACTAGACCAATGATCCTACGTGCCACATGAATAAAGATATTATGATATGAGCAGAGGATTGTTCTAAAGAAACTAGAGAAGCTCCCCATGATTTGTGCACATCAAGAATTTTTGTATTTGGATACAAAGTGCACAAAATAGGATCATAGCTCCCCCAAAATCAATAGAAACTTACAACAAGGGCAAGTGAGCATATAGGAAACTAAGCCTAGTACTTGGAACAAACACATGGTTGAGCAACAAGTAAAAGAGGCAACTTAAGAATGGCTCAACCAAAATGATGTGTGTGAGTCAAGGAAATGCACTTGAGAAGACTAATGTAAGGATGAGCATAAGCATCAACATAGTCTTGGATAAATGAGATACACGGTGCATGACATGTCCTCCCACACACACCCAACTAGCAAATGGGTTCACAAGCTCACTAAAAAGAGAATTAGCAACAAAGCTTGCGACCACCCATGGTGAAGATAGAAGATGAAAGCCTCATCAAGACAAGGGATACCAATTAAGATGGCAAAAGCCTCGTAGAGATAAGCATGAGGAAAATAATCTTCACCACACAAGAGTGCAACAAGATGCAACGAGAGAAGACACGCACTCAAGGCAAAAGCTTTCACGGAGCCACCAAATAAATAACATAAGAAAGACAAGGTGGACGTGAAAGAAAGGATATCAACTAGATATGCAACTTCTCTCAAGTGTATAAGATTCTAGGTAGACGAAATCAAGATGATATATATCTACAAAGAAGGATGTACACCCGAAATAGTTACAACACGAGGAACAAGATATCCAAAAGGAAGTCATACATATACCAATAAGATATTTGCTTGGAAGCATAGCACATGGCTAGATATGGTCTTATTGTATATAAATGAATTCCTACCATACAACCATCAAAGACATCACAACTAGCAACATGAGATCGTCGTTGAGATGCTTTGAGAAAGGAAACAAGTATCACAAGATGGAATGAATAGCATGCCAAGATGCAACCTACACAAGGTTGAATGCAAGAAAATAATGCATGAATAGATACTTGTTACCGAGATGTCATTGGAAGGATGTAGGAGAAACCAATTGAAGGTAGTAGATAGTAGTT
Organism: Triticum aestivum; assembly: GCF_018294505.1. Lineage (NCBI taxonomy): Eukaryota > Viridiplantae > Streptophyta > Magnoliopsida > Poales > Poaceae > Triticum > Triticum aestivum. The sequence continues at coordinate 238,296,512 of NC_057811.1, read as the reverse complement.
CATTAAGCATCCTAGCTTGACTCCAATAAGCACATGGTGACACCACCTTCCTTGTGAGTGAGCCGAGCATCCAATGCATCTCCAAATGTTCCTAGAACAACAACACAATCAAAATGGTACCCAAACTCATTGGGACCAAAGAGTTAGCAAACCAACAATACATATGACAAACTCCACATAAATATGTGCATATAGATATGAAAATGAATTTCATGCACATCTCATCCAATTTGATACTTGGTGGAGTTTCCTTTATATATTGGGTCAAAGAAAGAATGCATGCCAAAGAAACTACATGGAGTAAATATGCATGCTCAAGACTTTCAACAACCGATACCAATTGACAAAGAAATACCCAGAGAAGAAAAGATACCAAATGAATAAATCAACACTTGGAGGATATCAACTGAAAGATACATCAAGGAATGAGATATCCATTGATACACTCAAAATAAAAGATATCAAACTCCCAAAAGAGAGGATGGTTCCAAACAAACCAAGCTCTCTACAAAGTTTCATGATGGCACAAAGTACCAAAACGAAAACGGCTTGCCTTCCACCAGCACACACTTGATAAGGATCGCGAGATGAGTGTTTTATAGAAAATAGGATAGCTCCCCCAAGACTAGTGCATTATAGAGAATTTGCATTTTAATACAAAATGCACAAGGTGGGATCACCACTTTCACTATATCTAGAAAACACTAGACAAGATCAAGAAATAAACAAGATCCACAAGTGGTATGGAAGACAAAGGGAGTTGATACATTCCTTGGCAAGAGAAAAGGCAAATAAAAGTAAAAGCCAATGTAAAGATGATCAATAAATTCCACCACACAAGTGAGTACCAATTGTCAAAAGACAAGAAGTAAATGGAAATAATTCCCGGTGGTAGATAGCAAGGATATCCAACATCATCTTCACACCAAACACAAGCAAATTGCAACTTGTAGAGCTAACATGCCACCTAGGAACAAGATAATTTACAATATCAATTCTAGGTGATAATATCTCAAATGTACACATTTTCTAGGCTTGTAATATGCACATAGCATATTACTCCCCCATAATGTGATACCAATTAAAGATAGACAAGAGGCAATTAAAAGAATCCAACAAGAGATAATTAATGGACTATTTAGAATTTGAATTTCTCATGAGAAGACATACCACATAGCGACTAGATAATCTTGTAATATCAATACTAAGTGGTATTCCCCATGTACCCACCTTTATAGGATTGCGAAGTGCACAAAGCACATCACTCCCCCGTAATGGGATATTCCATTAATCTCTCACAAGGGCCAACTAAGATACAACCAAGATGCACTAAGGCTCAACGAACGACACACAAGTACATGATGTGCAAACCAACATACACAAAGGCAATTTGGAGACACATCATATACAAACACATGCAAGGAACAAAACCAAAACATGCAAGGGGGCAAGTAACTTTCAATGTAAGCAATTTAAGTACAAGTTACCGCAAGGAGGCACATTGGATATAAGATATAGACTTGATGATTTGACTTGGCTTGAGACAATAAGAGTGATGAAATCCCCTTAATTCTTCATAATGTAGCCAAGTCTCCAATGCCCTCCAACAACACCTATTGATCAAGTTTGAGCTAGTTGGTCCCAACCAAGTTGGGTCCTAAGAGGTTAGTCACAATAGGCTTGGCTACCCAAATGTTTCTTATCTTGACACCACATTGAGTACCAACAACTTTGGCAAACACATTGCCAACCTTATCCTTCCTAAGAGAATAGATATCATCAATAATAGTTGGGTTGGATAAGTTACCGCTAGTGCATGATGAAGCAAGGTGACCTTTCTCACGGCATAGGTAGCAACGTCTACTCTTCACTTTCTTCTCACTTGATTTCTCAACTTGAGAAGCATTAGCTTGAGTTTTCTTGGGAAGAGGCCTTTCTTCAACTTGTGGTTGAGCATGAGATTGAACTTGTGGCCGCTTCCCTTGTTGCTTGTCACTAATGGCCTTCTTCTTCAATGGGCAAGATCTAACATGATGCCCTTCAATTTCCACTTGAAGCAAATGATCTTGGCCGAATCTTGACTTGTTTTTGGCCCTTCTTCTTGTTGCTCTTGGACTTCTTCTTCTTATTGAAGTTGAATCCAAGTCCACCTTTGTCATTGGGGGATTTTTGCACACTCAAGATATTGTTGAGTGTGGCCTTCCCTTCATGACACTTTTCCAAGTCTTTCTTCAAAGAAGTGACTTGGGCCTTGAGTTCTCTGATTTCCTCTACATGGTTAGTCTCAACACAAGCACTAGAGGAGGTATAAGCTTCATCGTTAGAGCAACAAGGCAAGGAAAGCAATTCATCACTAGATGTACCAATGTTATGCATGGATGAATCATGAGGACTAGCATAAGGCAATATAGCATTTTGACTAAAAGTAGTGCTAGTATCCACATGAGGCTCACTAGATGTTACCTTAGCAAGCATGGTCTCATGAGCTATCGTTAGAACATTATGGGATACTGGAAGATCATCATGAGAACTTGTGAGCTTCACATGATTTTCTTCCAACATCCCATAATTGCTAGATAGCAACTCAAGTTGAGCCCTTAGCTCAACATTCTCCTTCAATATGGATGCTTCACAAGAGATAGAGTTAGTAGCACAAGCATCATCATTAACAACAAGAGGAGAAGACAACTTGGCAAGCTCTTTTGAATACGAAGCTTTAAGTTGAGCATGAGACTCGGTGAGTTTGATGAGCTCACTCTTAATGACCCTTGAGCCATTTTCGAGGTGCTCAAAGTCCTCAAGGAGTTTAGCATGCGCAACTTCAAGCTCCTCATTTTTAGTTTCAAAAACATTGGCCACCTCAAGAGCTCTATCACGAGATTCCCTCACTCTAGATAATTCTAGAGAAAAAGTCTCCTCAAGAGATTCCTTGGTGGTTTGTTCAAGTTCAAGAGCTTGAGAGAGGTCCGCAATCTCATTAGCGTAATCACGCTCATGACCTTCCACTTTATCAATGGAGACCTCATGCTCCTTAAGATGAGATTCCAACTCATCAATATATTTCTTGCCCTCAATAGCAATAGACATGATTTCCATGAAGTTGGAACGAGCAATTTTATTTTTAAGAAGAGCTTTAAAAATCATTTCCCCCTTAATTTTTAAGGAGGCAACATCATCATTCTCTTCATCATAATCAACATCATCATCACTCTTGCCATCATCAATATCATCACAAGATATATTGGGATTCAAAGTGGGAGATACCTTTGGAGCCTTGGCCATAACGCAAAATGCAATAGATGATGATGTAGGATCCCTTGAAGCACCATCCAAGACCACATCTTGTTCCATGGAGTGTTTGGTTTCCTCTACATTGTTAGCACAACAACTCGAGGAAATACATGCATTTTTATCATGGCGACAAGATACAGCAAGCATATCATCATGAGATTTAGTCAAGCAATTTCTACATGATATGCAAGGACTATCAACACAAGCATGTGAAACATTTGGAGTGCTCGAAGTGCTAAAGTCCAAAGATGAAGCATTGCAATAAGAAAGTGATGAAGGATTATCAACAATAAGCCCACTATCATCATTGCAATGAACACCACTACTCACCATGTCATTACCTTGTGGCAAACCACATGTAGGTGAAGTAGAAGAAGTTGAGAACGCAACACGACCGGAGGTGGAGGGAGAACAATCACCCTTAGAAATCTTGGACACACCATATTTATCTTGAAGCTTTGTCCACAACTCATGAGCATCCCGGAACAGCATGAGTTGAAAATATAACTACATTGCTCAAAGCATCGAAAAGCACATTAGAAGCTTGAGCATTGAGATAAGAGTTTTTCTCATCCTCTAAAGATAATCATTGGGGATCCTTTGGAGGAGAAAAACCCATATCTACAATTCGCTCTAAATTTGGGTCCATGACCCTAAAGAGATTAAGCATGCGAATTACCCAAACATCAAAATTTGTGCCATCGAAACTAAGAGTGTTAGAGAATCCTAAACCCCTAGTCGACATCATTACTCTCTAGGCGGTTAAGCCTAACAAAGAGAGACGAGGCTCTGATACCAATTGAAAGATCGAGGATGTCGCCTAGAGGGGGTGAATAGGCGCTTTAAAATAATTACGGTTTAGGCTCAAACAAATGCGGAATAAACCTAGCGGTTAATTTGTCAAGCACAAAACCTACAACAGCTAGACTCACCTATTTGCACCAACAACTTAGGCTAAGCAAGATAAACAACAAAGTGATAGCAAGACATATGACAAGAAACAATATGGCTATCACAAAGTAAAGTGCATAAGTAAAGGGCTCGGGTAAGAGATAACCGAGGCACGCGGAGACGACGATGTATCCCGAAGTTCACACCCTTACGGATGCTAATCTCCGTTTAGAGTGGTGTGGAGGCACAATGCTCCCCAAGAAGCCACTAGGGCCACCGTAATCTCCTCACGCCCTCGCACAATGCAAGATGACGTGATTCCACTAAGGGACCCTTGGGGCGGTCACCGAACTCGTACAAATGGCAACCCTTGGGGCGGTCACCAAACCCGTACACTTTGGCAACCCTTGGGGCGGTCACTGGTACCCGTCAAATTGCTCGGGGTGGTCTCCACAACCTAATTGGAGACCCCGATGCTTGCCCGGAGCTTTACACCACAATGATTGAGCTCCGAACACCACAAAGGTTGGGGCTATCTCCCCAACGACACCACGAAGCTTCACCACAATGGAATATGGCTCCGAGGTGACCTCAACCGTCTAGGGCGCCCAAGCACCCAAGAGGAACAAGCTCAAGGATACCAAGCACCCAAGAGTAATAAGCTTCTCAACTTGTAACTTCCACGTATCACCGTGGAGAACTCAAACCGATGCACCAAAATGCAATGGCAAGAGCACACGGAGTGCCCAAGTACATCTCTCCCAAATCCCACCAAAGCAACAAGTGCTAGGGAGGAAAATGAGAGGAAGAACGAAAAGGAGAACACCAAGAACTCCAAGATCTAGATCCAAGGGGTTCCCCTCACATAGAGGAGAAAGAGATTGGTGGAAATGTGGATCTAGATCTCCTCTCTCTTTTCCCTCAAAAACTAGCAAGAATCTATGGAGGGATTGAGAGTTAGCAAGCTCGAAGAAGGTCAACAATGGGGGAAGAACATGAGCTCAAGATATTAAGTTCATTGGGGAAGAAGACCCCCTTTTATAGGTGGGGAAAATCCAACTGTTATGCTCACAGCCCGCACAGAGCGGTACTACCGCTCGACCTCACGGTACTACCGCAAGAGGTAGCGGTACTACCGCAAGGGGTAGCGGTACTACCTCAAAGGGTAGCGGTACTACCTGAAAGGGTAGCGGTACTACTGCTTGCGAGCGGTACTAAAAAAATACATCCGTGCCTACCACCGCTGGACTTGTGATGAGTTTTTTGTCCAGAGCGGTACTACCGCTGTAGAAGCCGTGGTAGTACCGCTCTAGAGCGGTAGTAAAAAATTACATCCGCTCCTGTCCGCGGTAGTACCGCTGCACCCTTTTCAGAACACCAAAACTGCCACAAATTCTGCAAACGGACTCCGAATTCAACGAAACCAAGTTTGTTGGAAAGCTAGCGACAAGGGCTAACACAATCTTGAGAGAACTAACAATAAGAAGAAAATTAGAAAAGGCCCAAGAGAAAATGGTGAGAAGCCTTCCTCAAAATAGACCGGTAAAACCTCCAACACCGAAAACGCGATAGAAGAAGGATGTGAACTCTGTTTTCAATGAACTCGAGCTTGTCATCAAGATGACCATAAGCTCTAAGAATCACAAAGAGAACCAAACAAGCACCAATAAAGATAATGCAAGGATGCAATTGTTTGAGCTCTCTACGAACGATATGATCAAGCTACCAACTTGAGAGCCCCCCTTGATAGTACGGCAAACGATCCTATAACCCGGTCTCCCAACTACCACCATGAGACCGGTAAAATAGAAAACCTATCAAGGGCAAACCTTTGCCTTGCACATGATCCACTTGAGCTAGATGATGACAATCTTGTCCCCCTCAAGATGGACCACCTTTCTTGATTGCGTTGGGTCGATGGAGACTAGATGATTGCTCCGCCATACTCCACTATGGGTGAGCCACTCTTCGGCACATCTTCACAAGTCCATTGACACCACAATGGATGGAAAGCTTCAAGCACTTGATCTCTTCGTGATGCTACACTTGAACTTGCACACGACAATCTTGATGACGATCACCACTTGATGTCATCCTTTCCATGGGTTGTATGATATCTTCCTCTTGACGCAAGCCCATGGACACGTACCTAACCCCACATAGAACTCTCACATAGACCATGGGTTAGTACACAAAGTGCAATGGACAATTCTTACCATACCATGGGATCACTTGATCCCTCTCGGTACATCTTCTACGCTTTGTGAGCTAATCAACTTGATTCACTCTTGACTTAGTCTTGATCAACCTTGAATCTTTCCAACTCTCTTCATTTGGATGATGCCTTGAAGGTAAGCATGAATGATCACACAATCTTCTTCTTCAAGACATGCTTGCAATAAGCTCAACTCTCACACGACCAATCTTTGGATAATTCCTTAATAGCACCTTGGTCAACACATAAACTCCTTGAAACCAACACATGGACTTCAAGAAATGCCTATGGACAAATCCTTCAAATATAACTAAATGCAACCATTAGTCCATAGAGAATGTCATCAATTACCAAAACCACACATGGGGGCACCACATGTCCTTTAAACGTGAATATCGCATTGTCACCACAGATAAGCACATGCAAGACATACATCAAGTGTTCTCAAATCCTTAAAGACTCAATCCGATAAGATAACTTCAAAGGGAAAAATCAATCCATTACAAGAGAGTAGAGGGGGAGAAACATCATAAGATCCAACTATAATAGCAAAGCTCGCGATACATCAAGATCGTGCTGAATCAAGAACACAAGAGAGAGAGAGATCAAACACATAGCTACTGGTACATACCCTCAGCCCCGATGGTGAACTACTCCCTCCTCGTCATGGAGAGCGCCGGGATGATGAAGATGGCCTCCAGTGATGGATCCCCCCCTCCGGCAGGGTGCCAGAACAGGGTCCTGATTGGTTTTTGGTGGCTACAGAGGCTTGCGGCGGCGGAACTCCCGATCTAGGTTAAGTTCTGGAAGTTTGGGGATTTATAGGAGAGGTTGGCGTCGAGAACAAGTCAGGGGGCCCCACAGGAAGTCCACGAGACAGGGGGCACGCCCTCCACCCTCGTGGGGCCCATGGGACTCCCCTCCGGTAACTCTTCATTCCATTATTTTTTATATTTTCCAGAAAAATCTCCGTTGATTTTCAGTACATTCCGAGAACTTTTATTTCTGCACAAAAACGACACCAGGGTAGTTCTGCTGAAAACAGCGTCAGTCCGGGTTAGTTTTAATCAAATCATACCAAAATCATATAAAACTATTGTAAACATGGCATGAATACTTCATAAATTATAGATACGTTGGAGACGTATCACACACCCACTTAGTTTCTTCTTGAGCTTTCATAAACTTATAGCTCTAGTGCATCCGATGCATGGCAATCCCTACTCACTCACATTGATATCTATTGATGGGCATATCCATAGCCTGTTGATACGCCTAGTTGATGTGAGACTATCTCCTTCTTTTTGTCTTCTCCACAACCACCTTCGATTCCACCTATAGTGCTATGTCCATGGCTCACTCTCTTGTATTGCGTGAAAGTTAAAAAAGTTTGGGAACATCAAAAGTATGAAACAATTGCTTGGCTTGTCATCGGGGTTGTGCATGATTTGAATATTTTGTGTGATGAAGATGGAGCATAGCCAGACTATATGATTTTGTAGGGATAAGCTTTCTTTGGCCATGTTATTTTGAGAAGACATAATTGCCTTGTTAGTATGCTTGAAGTATTATTGTTTTTATGTCAATATTAAACTTTTGTTTTGAATCTTACGGATCTAAACATTCATGCCACAATAAAGGAAATTACATGAATAAATATGTTAGGTAGCATTCCACATCCAAAATTATGTTTTTATCATTTACCTACTCGAGGATGAGCAGGAATTAAGCTTGGGGATGCTTGATATGTCTCCGACGTATCTATAATTTTTTATTGTTCCATGCTATTATATTATCTGTTTTGGATGTTTTATATGCATTTATATGCTATTTTATATTATTTTTGGGACTAACCTATTAACCTAGAGCCTAGTGCCAGTTCCTGTTTTTCCCTGTTTTTTAGTTTCGCAGAAAAGGAATACCAAACGGGGTCCAAACGGAATAAAACCTTCGCGATGATTTTTCTTGGACCAGAAGACAACCAGGAGACTTGGAGATGAAGTCCGAGGAGCCACGAGGCGACCACAAGGATGGAGGGCGCATCCAGGGGGTAGGGCGCGCCCCCACCCTTGTGGGCCCCTCGTGCACCTCCTGACCTAATTATTTTGCCTATATATTCCCATATATCCCCAAACCACCAGAGGCATCCATGAAAACACTTTTCCACCACCGCAACCTTCTGTACCCATGAGATCCCATCTAGGGACCTTTTCCGGCACCCTCCCGAAGGGGAATTCGATCACGGAGGGCTTCTACATCAACCCTATTACCCTTCCAATGAAGCGTGGGTAGTTTACCACAGACCTACGGGTCCATAGCTAGTAGGTAGATGGCTTATTCTCTCTCTTTGATTCTCAATACCATGTTCTCCTCGATGTTCTTGGAGATCTATTCAATGTAATACTTTTTGCGGTGTGTTTGCCGAGATCCGATGAATTGTGGATTTATGATCAGCTTATCTATGAATATTATTTGAATCTTCTCTAAATTCTTTTATTCATGATTTGATATCTTTGTAATTCTCTTCGAACTATCGGTTTGGTTTGGCCAACTAGATTGGTTTTTCTTGCAATTGGAGAAGTGCTTAGCTTTGGGTTCAATCTTGCAGTGTCCTTTCCCAGTGACAGTAGGGGCAGCAAGGCACGTATTGTATTGTTGCCATCGAGGATAAAAAGACGGGGTTTTCATCAGATTGCTTGAGTTAATTCATCTACATCATGTCATCTTACTTAATGCATTACTCCGTTCTTTATGAACTTAATACTCTAGATGCATGCTGGATAGCAGTCGATGTGTGGAGAAATAGTAGTAGATGCAGAATCGTTTCGGTCTACTTGACACAGACTTGATTGATACGTCTCCAACGTATCTATAATTTTTTATTGTTCCATGCTATTATATATTCTGTTTTGGATGTTTAATGGGCTTTATTATACACTTTTATATTTTTTTGGGACTAACCTATTAACCCAAGGCCCAGTGCAAATTGCTGTTTTTTTGCCTATTTCAGTGTTTCGCAGAAAAGGAATATCAAACGGAGTCCAAACGGAATGAAACCTTCGGGAGCGTGATTTTTGGAACAAATGTGATCCAGAGGACTTGGAGTGGACGTCAAGAAACGAACGAGGAGGCCACGAGGCAAGGGGGCGCGCCTACCCCCTGGGCACGCCCTCCACCCTCATGGGCCCCTCGTGGCTCCACCGACCTACTTCTTCCTCCTATATATACCTACGTACCCCGAAACCATCGAGGAGCACCACGAAAACCTATTTCCACCACCGCAACCTTCTGTACCCGTGAGATCCCATCTTGGGGCCTTTTTCGACGCTCCGTCGGAGGAGGAATCGATCACGGAGGGCTTCTACATCAACAGCATAGCCTCTCCGATGATGTGTGAGTAGTTTACCACAGACCTTCGGGTCCATAGTTATTAGCTAGATGGCTTCTTCTCTCTCTTTGGATCTCAATACAAAGTTCTCCTCGATCTTCTTGGAGATCTATTCGATGTAACTCTTTTTTGCGGTGTGTTTGTCGAGATCCGATGAATTGTGGGTTTATGATCAAGATTATCTATGAACAATATTTGAATCTTCTCTGAATTCTTTTATGTATGATTGGTTATCTTTGCAAGTCTCTTCGAATTATCAGTTTGGTTTGGCCTACTAGATTGATCTTTCTTGCAACGGGAGAAGTGCTTAGCTTTGGGTTCAATCTTGCGTTGCTCGATCCCAGTGACAGTAAGGGAAACGACATGTATTGTATTGTTGCCATCGAGGAAAAAAAGATGGGGTTTATATCATATTGCTTGAGTTTATCCCTCTACATCATGTCATCTTACCTAATGCGTTACTCTGTTCTTATGAACTTAATACTCTAGATGCATCCTGGATAGCGGTCGATGTGTGGAGTAATAGTAGTAGATGCAAGCAGGAGTCCGTCTACTTGTCACGGACGTGATGCCTATATACATGATCATGCCTAGATACTCTCATAATTATGCACTTCTCTATCAATTGCTCGACGGTAATTTGTTCACCCACCGTAATACTTATGCGATCTTGAGAGAAGCCACTAGTGAAACCTATGGCCCCCGGGTCTATTTTCCATCATATTAATCTCCCGTCAACTAGCTATTTCTATCGATGTTTATTTTGCTTTCTTTACTTTTAGTCTTTATCATACCAATAACAAAAATATTATCTTATCATCTCTATCAGATCTCACTTTTGCAAATGGCCGTGAAGGGATTGACAACCCCTTTATCCCGTTGGTTGCAAGGTTCTTATTTCTTTGTGTAGGTACGAGGGACTTGCGTGTGGCCTCCTACTGGATTGATACCTTGGTTCTAAAAAACGGAGGGAAATACTTACGCTACTTTGCTGCATCACCCTTTCCTCTTCAAGGGAAAAACCAACGCATGCTCAAGAGGTAGCAGTGATGCCTATATTCAAGATCATTGCCTTAGATATCGTCATAACTTTGCGCTTTTCTATCAATTGCTCGGCAGTAATTTGTTCACCCACCGTATTATTTGCTATCTTGGGAGAAGCCACAAGTGAAACCTATGGCCCCGGGTCTATTTTCCATCATATAAGTTCTATCTTCCATCTTATAAGATCCCGATCTACTATTTTGCAATCTTTTACTTTCCGATCTATAAACCAAAAATACCAAAAATATTTACTTTATCGTTTATCTATCTCTATCAGATCTCACTTTTGCAAATAACCGTGAAGGGATTAACAACCCCTTTATCGCGTTGGGTGCAAGTTGTTTGATTGTTTGTGCAGGTATTCAGTGATTTGTGCGTTATCTCCTACTGGATTGATACCTTGGTTCTCAAATTGAGGGAAATACTTATCTCTACTGTAGCGATCCGACCTCAAACGGGCAAATCTCTGTGCATAAGTGTCATCCCTGGATCGGTAATGCTGACACACACAGTACTTGAAGGATTTATAACGGAGTTCAATCACACACTTATTACATCGAATGTCTCAAAAGAAAACTTAACACAATAATATGGCTGAAGGCCATCTAAATAAGATAACAGCGGAAGCTTCGAAGGTAAATGAGTCCATCAACTCCAACGGCATAGCTGAGTGCATGACAACGACCTAGCGTACCTTACTCTTCGTCTGAAAAGTCTGCAACATAATACGTTGCAACCCAAAACGGGTTAGCACATGGAATATGCTGGCAAAATAACACTCTAGAGCAATGAACATGTAACAGCTATAACTATATGCATATTTGGCTGGTGGAGGCTCTATGTTTATTATTTTGCGTAAAGCCAATTTTTCCCTACAACAAAGGAATATATTTTATTTTACTACAAAGTTGGTTGATAAACATTGAGAATGGTAACCCCATCTCAATCCCAAAATAACAATCATTAACCCAACAAGTTAAGTAAAGTGATGAGATCAACATAATAATTCAAGCACCAGATACTCAAGATGTCCATAACCGGGGACACGGCTAACCATGATTAGTTTGTACACTTTGAAGAGGTTTGTGCACTTTTCCCCACAAGACTCGATCTCCTCAGTTGTATTTCTCGCACTACATGATGTTTGAGAAACGAATGACCGAGACACAGTCTTTCCGAAGAGGTCCCCTTAACCGATAGATAGGCGGGTACACCTACAATCGCCTACATCTGCTAGCCCATCATGGAAAGGATTCCCACAACTTACTTAACTATGCCAGAGCCCATAATGTCTTCTGGCTACACACGGAAGTGTCTAGCATGAATAATCTTATGATCCCTTTGAGCCTGGGTGGCAAACCATAGGAAAAATCACATGGATACCTCGGGATTCTCCTTTGGACAGCATTGGATTACCCCAGGTGCCCACAAACCAATCCACCCAGATGTGTGTTAAAGTAGTCACCTTAAGTAAACCCTTAGTTCATAATAATACTCACATCTGTCATGAAACACTCAAACCAAACCACGTCTACGAGCATAACATAGCAAAGTATAATAAGCGTAACGTAGAAGTAACTCCCAATGTTTGAATGAAAGGTCAGTAGGTACTACCTCACAACTACTTCCCAATACCCACATGTTAAACTGATCCTACTCATGCAATGTTTGAGGATTGTAACTAATGCATAAAAACTGGGTAATAAGGGATATGATCAAAGTGTTACTTGCCTTGCTGGCGATCTGAAAACCCTAGTGACTCGTAGTAGCACGCTTCGCACTCCGAAAACTCTATCGTAAACAAATAATAACATACATAAGCACTCAAACAATAGACGCAAGGGTAAAACTCAAGAGAAAAGATCCAAACTGAAAGTACAAGAGAAGAGCTTCGATTTGCAAAAAGAATCAAACGAATCGGAGCTACGAAACTCAAACTACGATCAAAAGAAGTTCAAATTCAAATCTGCTTGAAACCAAATTTTAAATTGTCAAAATCATGTTCAAGTTGATTAACTGGAAAGAGGGGATCGAGATGAAGATTTGGCGTTGGTTTCACTGGATTTGGACGAACGAGCGCAAAGTTGCGAGGGTTTTAAGATCAGAGACTAATCTGTGAATAAAGTAATCACGGATAGGTCCCTAGCCAAAAAATAAAATAAAAAGAAAAACCTAATGAACGAACGTTCGCTAACAGAACCAAACGAACGAACATGTCATTAAAACAAACAAAACAGAGAACGTTCGCTAAATAGATTCGATCGGAATAAACAGAGAAAAACCCTAACCCTAAAAATAAACCGATCTAAACCGAAGAAATGAAAAAAAGTAAACAAACCGGCGAACCGGGGCGGTTTTTACCGGTTCACGACGACGGCGGTCAACGGCGGCGGCGGGACTCCGGCGAGGCGGCGGCTCCGGCGGAGCGGGGCAGGGGTGGCGGCGGCGGCTCGCTGCACG